>NC_053022.1:341804211-341982034 GCF_003073215.2 Triticum urartu
CATCGTCTGTTGCTTCCGCTTCACAGTCCAGAGTCGGATCAGCACATGCTCTATTCAGCTGTGACATCCTCTTCATATTTGATTCAATGGTTGCTCTTGCTTTCACGTCAGTGACTGGTCTCGTCGAAGAGGATGACGGAATTTCCTTCAAGAGCATAGTATGATGATCCACTTGAGTGAAACCATTGGAGTGAATATATTTCCATCGATTACTAGGTTTTCCTTCGTAGCTAGGGCAATTTGCTATGAGATGACCGAACATTTTGCATTTGAAGCACTTCATTTCCTTCGGAGGTGACTTTCTTGATGATCTAGGCAAGTCAAGTTCATCATCATTTGTGAGGCACAACTTTTGTCTTCTGAGATCACTTAGACTTTCTGTGAGCATCTGTAGACCCCTTGTGATCGTGTGTTGATTCTCAATATCTTCTTCTTCTTCTGAACTGCCATAGTGTGAGAGAATGTCTCCTTCACCTTCGGAATAAGATTCTTGATCTGCGGTTTCTAGTTCCATTTTTTCTTCATGAATTGACAACAACGTCATGACCTCTACATAATGAAGTTCTTCATAGTCAGGTATTTGCTTGATTTCTTCCATGATGGAATTGAAAGATGGATCAAGAGCTCTCAGGAGCTTATCGACCACATCTCGATTGGTGATATCAGTTACTCCTCATTGATGAAGTCTTTCGACAATGTTTGTCAATCGATCAGTGAGTTCCATAGCACTTTCCTTACGCAATGATACATCTCCATCGTATCTACTTTTCCAAACACTTTTGCCCTTGTTTTGGACTCTAACTTGCATGATTTGAATGGAACTAACCCTGACTGATGCTGTTTTCAGCATAATTGCCATGGTGTTATTTATGTGCAGAAACAAAAGTTCTCGGAATGACCTGAAACTCCATGGAGTGTATTTTTGGAAAAAATAAAAAATGCTGGCAAAAGATCAAAACCAGGGGGCCCACACCCTAGCCACGAGGGTGGGGCGCACCTACCCCTTTGGGCGCGCCCCCTACCTCGTGGGCCCCCTGGAGCTCCTCCGACCTCAACTCCAACTCTATATATTCACTTTCGGGGAGAAAAAATCAGAGACAAGGATTCATCGTGTTTTACGATACGGAGCCGCCGCCAAGCCCTAAAACCTCTCGGGAGGGCTGACCTGGAGTCCGTTCGGGGCTCCGAAGAGGGGGATTCGTCGCCGTCCTCATCATCAACCATCCTCCATCACCAATTTCATGATGCTCACCGCCATGCGTGAGTAATTCCATCGTAGGCTTGTTGGACGATGATGGGTTGGATGAGATCTATCATGTAATCGAGTTAGTTTTGTTAGGGTTTGATCCCTAGTATCCACTATGTTCTATGATTGATGTTGCTATGACTTTGCTATGCTTAATGCTTATCACTAGGGCCCGAGTGCCGTGATTTCAGATCTGAACCTATTATGTTTTCATGAATATATGTGAGTTCTTGATCCTATCTTGCAAGTCTATAGTCACCTACTATGTGTTATGATCCGGCAACCCCGAAGTGACAATAATCGGGACCACTCCCGATGATGACCGTAGTTTGAGGAGTTCATGTATTCACTATGTTCTAGTGCTTTGTTCCGGTACTCTATTAAAAGGAGGCCTTAATATCCCTTAGTTTCCATTAGGACCCCACTGCCGCGGGAGGGTAGGACAAAAGATGTCATGCAAGTTCTTTTCCATAAGCATGTATGACTATATTCGGAATACATGCCTACATTACATTGATGAATTGGAGCTAGTTCTGTGTCACCCTATGTTATGACTGTTACATGATGAACCGCATCCAGCATAATTCGCCATCACCGATCCAATGCCTACGAGCTTTTCATATATTGATTCTTCGCTTATTTAGTTTTCCGTTGCTACTGTTATGATCACTACAAAACACCAAAAATATTACTTTTGCTACTGTTACTTTTGTTACCGTTACCACTACTATCATATTACTTTCTTACTAAATACTTTGCTGCAGATACTAAGTTATCCAGGCGTGGTTGACTTGACAACTCAACTGCTAGTACTTGAGAATATTCTTTGGCTCCCCTTGTGTCGAATCAATAAATTTGGGTTGAATACTCTACCCTCGAAAACTGTTGCGATCCCCTATACTTGTGGGTTATCAAGACTATTTTCTGGCGCCGTTGCCGGGGAGCATAGCTCTATTCTTTGAGTCACTTGGGATTTATATCTGCTGGTCTCTATGAAGAACTTGAAAGACGGGAAAACAAAAATCTATCCCTCAACTACGAGGGGAGGTAAGGAACTGCCATCTAGCTCTGCACTTGATTCACCTTCTGTTTTGAGTAAGCTCGCGACACCTAAACATGCTTCTGCTATTCATTCTGATATGTCGCATGTTATTAATGATGCCACTTCTGCTATGCATGATACTTATGATGAGACTACTGCTATGCTTGATACTACTGTGCCACTTGGTGAATTTCTTGATGAACAACTTGCTAGGGTTAGAGAGAATGAAATTATTGAAACTGATAATATTAATGAAAGTGATGATGAGTTTGCTAGCCCATGCTTAGAGGAGTTTGATAAATTTATGGCTAAGCAAGAAGATTTTAATGCTTATTTTGGTAGACAATTGAAATACAATTCAAATATGCTTGAACACTTGGGTGATTATATGGCTAATGTCAAAGGTGAACTTAAACTTATTAGTAAACATGCTTCTATGGTTACCACTCAAGTAGAAAAAGTACTTAAAGCTCAAAATGATTTGCTCAACGAATTGAATAGTAAGAATAATGATAATGCTGTTAGATTTATGACTAGAGGTGGTAGAATGACTCAAGAACCTTTGTATCCTGAAGGCCATCCTAAGAGAATTGAGCAAGATTCTCAGAGAAATAATATAGATGCACCTAGTCCTTCTAAAAGGAAGAAAAAGAAAATGATAGGACTTTGCATGCTTCTAATGAACCTATTACTGAAACACCTTTGAATCCAAATGATATTTCTATTTCTGATGCTGAAATTCAATCTGGTAATGAACCTAAAACTAGTGATAATGCTAATAATAATGTTGATGATGATGCTCAACCTAGTAATGATAATGATATAGAAATTGAACCTGCTCTTGATCTTGATAACCCACAATCAAAGAATCAACGTTATGATAAGAAAGACTTTGTTGCTAGGAAACACGGTAAAGAAAGAGAACTATGGGTTCAGAAACCCATGCCTTTTCCTCCCAAACCATCCAAGAAAAAGGATGATGAGGATTTTGAGCGCTTTGCTGAAATGATTAGACCTATCTTTTTGCGTATGCGATTAACTGATATGCTCAAAATGAATCCTTATGCTAAGTATATGAAAGATATTGTTACAAATAAGAGTAAGATACCGGAAGCTGAAATTTCCACCATGATTGCTAATTATACCTTTAAGGGTGGACTACCAAAGAAACTTGGAGATCCAGGAGTACCACTGTACCATGCTCCATTAAAAGAAACTATGTTAAAACTGCTTTATGTGATCTTGGAGCTGGTGTTAGTGTTATGCCTCTCTCTTTATATCATAGACTTGATTTGAATAAGTTGACACCTACTGAAATATCTTTGCAAATGGCTGATAAATCAACTGCTATACCCATCGGTATTTGTGAGGATGTGCCTGTTGTAGTTGCAAACGTTACTATTTTAATAGACTTTGTTATTCCTGATATTCCCGAGGATGATAATATGTCTATTATTCTTGGAAGACCCTTTTTGAATACTGCAGGGGCTGTTATTGATCGCACTAAAGGCAATGCCACTTTTCATGTTAATGGTAATGAGCATATGGTACACTTTCCGAGGAAACAACCTGAAGTTCATAGTATCAACTCTATTGGAAAAATTCCATCGATTATATTTGGAGGTTTTGAATTTCCTCTTCCTACTGTCAAGAAGAAATATGATATTCTTATTATTGGGGATGTGCATATCCCCGTTGAGGTAACATAGTGTTATTCGGAATGAGTTTGTTAACAAGACCTGATCAACCTTTTTATTGGATTCCTTTTGATGAGCATGAGATGGATGAAACTAGAAGGCACAACCTTCTGTGCCCTCTTTCTACTTTCTGTTATTTAGTTGAAATAAAGTAAAAATAGTATTTTTCTGTCTGTTTTCTGATTTATCCGTGCAATATAAAAATACCCCGAAAATAAAAGTTCTCCAAATGCCGTGAAATGGAATATGATTTTTTTGGAATATTTGAGAATACCTGGCACTGAGAACACAGCAGGAGGGGCAAGCACCTGGCCACGAGGGTGGAGGGCGCGCCCTACCCCCTGGGCGCACCCCCTGCCTCGTGGGCCCATGGTGCCCCTCCTTCACTTATTCCTGCACCCACACACTTCTTCCTCCCCAAAAAATCACCATCCAGCTCAAGCACGAGTTCTAGCTCATTTTGCTGCGAATTTTTATCTCTTTGCTCAAAGCACCTCTCACAAAACTGCTTGGGGAGATTGTTCCTTGGTATGTGACTCCTCCATTGGTCCAATTAGTTTTTGTTCTAGTGCTCTATTCATTGCAAATTTGTGCTGCCTAGGTGACCATGTTCTTGAGCTTGCATGTCAAATTTATATGGTTCCAAGTAGTTCTAATGCATGATGTAGGCTCTAGGCACTTGCAAGAGTAGTTGCTATCTATTGAGCTTGGTTCACTTTTGTTTGAAGTTACTAAAAATTTCAGAAATTTTTCAGAGGAAGAAATATGCTTAGGAGAATGTACCAAGGTGGTTCTTCAAGGAAAGAAGGACCCAGGCTTGCAATGCATGATGCTGACGATTAGCCATCAAGGGACGCTCCAGTGCGGCCCTGTGAATGGCCTTCAGAAAACTTTATGGATCGAGCGGGAATCAAGGAAGAATTTAACACATATTTGCGTAACGCTGATCTTGTGAGCTTCGAGGTAGAAAAATGCAGCCAGTACCACTATCTCACTAGTTCCTTTGTGAGGAGGTTTGAATTTTCATCTTCACATAATTCTCCAACTGTCTTGTTTGATCTTTATGAAAAATATTATACGATGGACTTAGAGGATTTTACCACTGCTTGCAAACTTCCGCAATGGGGTAGTGCTAGTGAACCCCGCAAAACTGAATTTAGAAATTTTCTTGCTAGCATAACTGTGGGGGAATCTAGAGATATAGCACAAGCTACCATAGGGAGCATTCATTTTCCTACTATACATTATTTTGCTCTCTTCATGGGTAGGTGCATAAATGGTAAAGATGAAGCATGTCATATGTGTGTTCCTGACCTTAGTATTCTTAGGAGTGCTGTGTTAGGAGACAAATCTTATAATTTGGGAGCCATTGTTGCACGTAGGTTGCATAATAATAGATTTAATGGAGATTTCTTTGGTGGAATTTATGCAACCCGCTTAGTTGATTTTCTTGGTGTAACCATACGTAATGATGATATTGAATTGCCTCCTGCTTACCTTGACTTTAATGCTATGGTTCACCACCGGTTTGTTGAGAGGAATGAATCACCTCTCCAGTATCGCTTAATCTTTGACAGACGTCGTGCTGTCCGTATTACTCTCCCTACTCCTGCCTTCTTTGATTATCAGGCAAAAGGAAGATATGTTATTACCAGAGAGGAGGCAAATGAGTACGAGAGGAGGGCGGAGGCTGCTCGTCGCCATGCTGTAGCTCAGGAGGCGATAGCCGTTGCATCTCAGTACGACCCCGGCTACAACTATGGATATCCGCCAGGCCACCCGTGGCAATGAACCAACTTAGGCCAAAAGCCTAAGCTTGGGGGAGTACGTATTTCCCAGCGACATTACATTTATGTTCACACACTCATTGCTAGATGTCGGTGCTCATACTCTTTCATTGTAATATCCATGCTAGTTTATTTTCTTTTTCTTGCTTTCTTCTTGTGTGTTTGATAAACCTTAAGAAAAACAAAAAAAATAGTTGTAGCTTTTAGCTAGTTTTAATTTCCAGGCTTGTAGTAGTAATTAAAAAGAAAACCCAAAAAGATTTCCTATTCTTCTTTTGCTTGTTGGGAGCTTTCCCGTGTAAATAGTTTTATTTCCTTTATTTTCTTTGGGGGTCGATAGGAGAAGACCATGATTAAATTGTTGAAGTGGCTCGTATATGCATTATTATTGATCTGACAAAAGAGTCCATATTGCCTTGTCTTCTCCTGTTTATTGAATGCTTGCAGATTCCAGCTTAGTCCAATGCACGTGCACTATTATTATTATTCACATCATTCGGTCGTGCAAGTGAAAGGCAATTATGACGATATATGATGATTGAGATGAGAAAAGCTGGTATGAACTCGACCTCTCTAGTTTTTGTAAATATGATTAGTTCATCGTTCCTGATTCATCCTATTATGAATAAACATGTTTGCAATGACAACTAGAGATCATAGTTGCTTATGCCATGCTTAATTAGCTAGGAGCTTATAATGGTTTACCTTGCGTGCCAACATGCTATTAAAATGTTTGTGATGTGGTATGATAGGGTGGTATCCTCTTCTGAACGATTCGAGTGGCTTGACTTGGCACATGTTCACGCATGTAGTTGAAAACAAAATCAACATAGCCTCTACGATATTTAAGTTCATGGTGCATTATATCCCACTCATGCTTGCATTCGGTGTTGATTAATTTTAATGCATGTTCATGACTGTTGTCGCTCTCTAGCTGGTCACTTCCCAGTCTTTTTCTAGTCTTCACTTGTACTAAGCGGGAATACTGCTTGTGCATCCAACTCCATAAACCCCAAATTTGTTCCATATGAGTCCACCATACCTACCTATATACGGTATCTACCTCCCGTTCCAAGTAAATTTGTATGTGCCAAACTCTAAACCTTCAAATAAATAGCCTGTTTTGTATGCTCGAATAGCTCATGTATCAACTAGGGCTGTCCGTATCTTCCATGTTAGGCGGGTTATTCTCGAGAGGAGTGGACTCCGCTCCTCACTCACGAGAAAGTGGCTGGTCACCGGGATGCCCAGTCCCATGCTTTATGCAAACTAAATCAAAATAATTGCAAACAAAACTCCCCTGGGACTCTTGTTAGTTGGAGGCACTCGTTGTTTCGAGAAAGCCATGGATTGATGCTTGTTGGTGGAGGGGGAGTATAAACTTTACCATTCTGTTTGGGAACCGCCTATAATGTGTGTAGCATGGAAGATATCGCCATCTCTTGGTTGTTATGTTGACAATGAAAGTATACCGCTCAAAATATTATTCATCTCTATTTCAAAACCGAGCTCTGGCACCTCTACAAATCCCTGCTTCCCTCTGCGAAGGGCCTACCTATTTACTTTTATGTTGAGTCATCATCCTCTTATTAAAAAGCACCAGTTGGAGAGCACCACCATCATTTGCATTCATTACTGTTAGTTTACATTGAGTATGACTTGACTGGATCTCTTTTACCATGAATTACAATGTCTAGTCAGTCCTTGATCTTTAAAGGTGCTCTGCATTTATGTTTTGCGGTCTCAGAAAGGGCTAGCGAGATACCATCTTGTTATATCATATTACGATTGTTTTGAGAAAGTGTTGTCATCCGAGATTTATTATTATTGCTCGCTAGTTGATTATTCCATTGATATGAGTAAACATGAGACCTAAGAGTTATTGTGAATATGGTTAGTTCATAATCTTTGCTGAAAACTTGAATGCTGGCTTTACATATTTACAACAACAAGAGCAAATAGAGTTCTTAAAAGTTTTTCTTTATCACTTTTAGTTTATCAACTGAATTGCTTGAGGACAAGCAAATGTTTAAGCTTGGGGGAGTTGATACATCCCCATCGTATCTACTTTTCCAAACACTTTTGCCCTTGTTTTGGACTCTAACTTGCATGATTTGAATGGAACTAACCCGGACTGACGCTGTTTTCAGCAGAATTGCCATGGTGTTATTTATGTGCAGAAACAAAAGTTCTCGGAATGACCTGAAACTCCACGGAGCGTATTTTTTGCAAATAATAAAAAATACTGGCAAAAGATCAAGACCAGGGGGCCCACGCCCTAGCCACGAGGGTGGGGGCGCGCCCCCTACCTTGTGGGCCCCCTGGAGCTCCTCTGACCTCAACTCCAACTCTATATATTCATTTTCGGGGAGAAAAAAAATCAGAGAGAAGGATTCATCGTGTTTTATGATACGGAGCTGCTGCCAAGCCCTAAAACCTTTTGGGAGGGATGATCTAAAGTCCGTTCGGGGCTCCGGAGAGGGGGATTCGTCGCCGTCATCATCATCAACCATCCTCCATCACCAATTTCATGATGCTCACTGCCGTGCGTGAGTAATTCCATCGTAGGCTTGCTGGACGGTGATGGGTTGGATAAGATATATCATGTAATCGAGTTAATTTTGTTAGGGTTTGATCCCTAGTATACACTATGTTCTGAGATTGATGTTGCTATGACTTTGCTATGCTTAATGCTTGTCACTAGGGCCCGAGTGCCATGATTTCAGATCTGAACCTATTATGTTTTCATGAATATATGTGCAAGTCTATAGTCACCTAGTATGTGTTATGATCCGACAACCCCGAAGTGACAATAATCAGGACCACTCCCGGTGATGACCGTAGTTTGAGGAGTTCATGTATGCACTATGTGCTAATGCTTTGTTCTGGTACTCTATTAAAAGGAGGCCTTAATATCCCTTAGTTTCCATTAGGACCCCGTTGCCACGGGAGGGTAGGACAAAAGATGCCATGCAAGTTCTTTTCCATAAGCACGTATGACTATATTTGGAATACATGCCTACACTACATTGATGAATTGGAGCTAGTTCTGTGTCACCCTATGTTATGACTGTTACATGATAAACCGCATCCGGCATAATTCTCCAACACCGATCCAATGCCTACGAGCTTTTCATATATTGATTCTTCGCTTATTTACTTTTCTGTTGCTACTGTTACAATCACTACAAAACACCAAAAATATTACTTTTGCTACTGTTACTTTTGTTACCGTCACCACTACTATCATATTACTTTGCTACGAAATACTTTGCTGCAGATACTAAGTTATCCAGGTGTGGTTGAATTGACAACTCAACTGCTAATACTTGAGAATATTCTTTGGCTCCCCTTGTGTCGAATCAATAAATTTGAGTTGAATACTCCACCCTCGAAAACTGTTGCGATCCCCTATACTTGTGGGTTATCACGCAACCTTCTGAAACCAGCAAACATAGCATGAAGCATTTGAGTGTGGGGATCCATTCTGGTGATGAATTCTTCATGAGCATTTTTATGGCATCCCAGAGTTGCTTTGCAGTGTCGAGCATTTGGAACCGAAAGAAAATGTCTTACGAGAGACTGCTACATATGATATCTTTCGCTTGAGCATCCAACTGCAGATTGTCTTTGTCACCAAAATTGGGATCATTTGGTTGCTGAATAATATATGCATTTTCCAGAATCTCCCATAGATCATACTTGATAGCTTGAATTATGATTCTCATTCGTTCCTTCCAGTAGAGATAGTCATTTCCATCGAAGATAGTAAATCGTTCAGAGTGCAAGGATCTACCTGCATGCGACGTACTCCAAACTCCAAGGATGTTAGACCTTTAATAAGCAGAGACATGGAGTACCTGCTCTGATACCAATTGTTAGGACCGAGAGTATATCGACCAGAGGAGGATGAATGGGAGATTCAAAAATTCTTTTGAAAGTTTTGAACTGATCCCAAACACAGTAGCGGAAATATGATTCAGGAAATAAGAACTCAATCAAGCATCTTATTTAGGGACAAAATCTTCGAGGAAGATGCAATAATGGTTCGAGCATAGTATACGATAGGCTTTATGATAATGATGGTAATGCAATAAGTCAACAGGTATACTATCATGAAAGAGAGCTAGAACTGATATGTGATGAATAACTGTGATAAACAACTATGATGAGGTAAATAATCACAACATAGATGATAATGATAACTAAGATAGCACAACAAAATGAATATGGTGCAACACTGAGTACACAAACATAACTGAAGGATATGACTGATGGAAGAAGAGCGTAAGATATGCAACACAATATGAATGATCAGACAAACTATCGACACAGAGCATGAATGAAAACTGCTGATAGAATTGCAGAGAAATAAACAGAACCATTGGTGCTCAATGGCGATAGCGAGATTTGGTAGACCGGTTCACCCTTCTGCCAAAGGGCCATGTCTGGTTGGAGGGTCTGTGACTTAACATGGAAGATAAACTCTCTTCACCCTAGTCTCCTTCAACGCAGAGCTGATCAAACACAGGTTGATTTCACTCGTGGTAGATACTTGTCGGCGATCTCCAAACCTTTGGTCGACCTTCTTGAACCACAAACACTCATGGTTGCTGAAGATCTAGCTCAGTGAAGACAACAACTCTTCAACACTCGAGCCAAAAGCTATCCCTCTAGAGAGTACACAGCTCTCAAGAGTAATAGGTACAAGAACTCTCACTCAGAACTACTGTGATGCTAAACCATTGTCTAAGTTTGGGATCTTAATTTTTTCTCTCGGTGGATCTTACACTCAAATCACTTGGAGAGGGGTTGCTCAAATCAATCTTCTCAGAAATCTCAAGCGGAGCAGCCAACAGACAACGTTGGAGCCGGGTGGCTATTTATAGTTGCAGCCTTCCCTAGATGGAAATGACCAAATTGGAGATCAAGAGCAGCTAATGGCCGATCGACACGAGTTGAATGGCCAGATTTGAGCACAACGGTAACATTACTTGTGGAGCAAGTAATGCTAACTCCTCGGTCAGAGACAAATCTCTTGCACATAAGAAGATCACGGTCTCTTGTTGGCAAGTATTTGCTCGGAACACAAAGAGATTTCTCTTGTAACTTCCGCAGGTTTTGGCTAAGCATCATAGCGGATCTAAGCTTCGAGAACCTATACCCCTCTTAATCGTACGGAGGTCCTATGACTCAAATAAATAGAAGAAGAACACCGAAATGAATACTATGTCTTCACTTTGTCTTTGACTTCCATTCACTGTAGTCAATTTCTTTGGATGACGATACCGAACCAAATGCTTCGCTTTAGCAGTAAATGTTTGAGGGGTTAGTTCCTTTACTTCAATCTTCTCGTCTATACGACTTCAACAAAATATAGCTTGTTCCTCTCTGCAACGCGGATATACTTCTGTGAAGTTCCTCGAACTTGGCACCTGAGATAGCATTCTCTTCAGTTCTGTATGGACTATTTCTCTCTGTATGCACTAGCAAACAAATCAGTCCATACATGTTTCTGTGAACAATCTACAAAACAAAGGTAGGCAGATATTGCACCAACACTTGAAGCCCTTCAACTTCCAATTTATCTCGTCCAACTCAGCGGCATTGGCAGCAGCCACCAACGCTGAAGCCTGCGAAATAGAAAAAAGATGATACTTCGGCCAATGTCTTTACAATTTCGATCCTCTTCCAGGTTTCTTTGCAACCCGCGAGAGTGTTCGGGGCTGCTACATATAAGGATTTCTCGAATCTCGCTTACAAAGTAAAAACATTACTTTGTTTACCTTAAAGCCTGTTAGGAGGCCACCAAAAGCATATTCCAGTCTGCTCTTAATGGTCCAAACAGTTCCGCGGCTATGGAGGAGCTTTTCATAGCCTCCTCCATCGTGTTCGGCTATTCGGTCGCGACCCATCCCCCAGTTTTTGGTCCTGGCGGCGGGGCCCTTGCCCCCCCTTCGGTGGGAGGCGACTGTGGAATTTTGGAGGCCGTTCAGGCCCCAGAACCGTCGCCTGAGACGACTCGGCTTACCCAAGCTCCTTCTCCTCTTCGGCGGTCGAAGCATTAGCCTCGGCCATGACGATATCCTCACCCCCCCGTATTCGGCATGGTGGGGTCGTTTGGGACAGCACCTCCCCGGTCTCTCTGATGACTGCAGGGGTGCATGATACGTCTCCACCGTATCTAATTTTCCAAACTCTTTTGCCCTTGTTTTGGACTCTAATTTGCATGATTTGAATGGAACTAACCCGGACTGACGTTGTTTTTAGCAGAATTGCCATGGTGTTATTTTTGTGTAGAAATAAAATCTCTCGGAATGACGTTAAACTTCACGGAGAATATTTTTGGAATTAATAAAAAATATTGGCGAAAGAATCAACCGAAGGGGACCCACCAGCTGTCCACAACGGTGGTGGGGCGCCCCCTGGCTTGTGGCTCCCACGAAGCTCCACCGACCTTAACTCAAACTCCATATATTCACGTTCAGGGAGAAAAAAATCAGAGAGAAGGGTATCGCATTTTACGATACAGAGCCACCATCACGCCTATTCTTCATCGGGAGGGCAGATCTAGAGTCCGTTCGGGCCTCTGGAGAGGGGAAATCGTCGTCGTCATCATCATCACTAACTTTCCTCCATCACCAATTTCATGATGCTCACTGCCATGCATGAGTAATTCCATCGTAGGCTTGCTAGATGGTGATGGGTTGGATGAGATTTATCATGAAATTGAGTTAGTTTTGTTAGGGTTTGATCCCTAGTATCCACTATGTTCTGAGATTGATGTTGCTATGACTTTGCTATGCTTAATGCTTCTCACTGATACGTCTCCAATGTATCTATAATTTTTGATTGTTCCATGCTATATTATATCCTGTTTTGGACATTATTGGGCTTTATTATACACTTTTATATTATTTTTGGGACTAACCTATTAACTGGAGGCCAGCCCAGAATTTCTGTTTTTTTGCCTATTTCAGAGTTTCGCAGAAAAAGAATATCAAACGGAGTCCAAACGGAATGAAACCTTCGGGAACGTGATTTTTGGAACGAACGTGATCCAGAGGACTTAGACCCTACGTCAAGAAAGCAACTAGGAAGGCACGAGGTAGGGGGCGCTCCTACCCCCCCAGGCGCGCCCTCCACCCTCGTGGGGCCCACCTTGCTCCATCGACGCACTTCTTCCTCCTATATATACCTACGTACCCCAAACTACCAGATACGGAGCCAAAACCCTAATTCCACCGCCGTAACTTTCTGTATTCGTGAGATCCATCTTGGGGCCTTTTCCGGAACTCCGCCGGAGGGGGCATCGATCACGGAGGACTTCTACATCAACACCATAGCCTCTCCGATGAAGTGTGAGTAGTTTACTTCAGACCTTCGGGTCCATAGTTATTAGCTAGATGGCTTCTTCTCTCTTTTTGGATCTCAATACAAAGTTCTCCCCCTCTCTTGTGGAGATCTATTCGATGTAATCTTCTTTTGTGGTGTGTTTGTTGAGACCGATGAATTGTGGGTTTATGATCAAGTTTATCTATGAACAATATTTGAATCTTCTCTGAATTCTCTTATGTATGATTGGTTATCTTTGCAAGTCTCTTCGAATTATCAGTTTGGTTTGGCCTACTAGATTGATCTTTCTTGCAAGGGAGAAGTGCTTAGCTTTGGGTTCAATCTTGCGGTGTCCTTTCCCAGTGACAGTAGGGGCAGCAAGGCACGTATTGTATTGTTGTCATCGAGGATAAAAAGATGGGGTTTATTTCATATTGCGTGAGTTTATCCCTCTACATCATGTCATCTTGCTTAAAGCGTTACTCTGTTCTTTGAACTTAATACTCTAGATGCATGCTAGATAGCGGTCGATGTGTGGAGTAATAGTAGTAGATGCAGGCAGGAGTCGGTCTACTTGTCTCGGACGTGATGCCTATATACATGATCATACCTAGATATTCTCATAACTATGCTCAATTCTGTCAATTGCTCAATAGTAATTTGTTTACCCACCGTAATACTTATGCTCTCGAGAGAAGCCACTAGTGAAACCTATGGCCCCCGGGTCTATTTTCTATCATATTAATCTTCCATCAACAAGATATTTCGTTTTCCATTTATTTTGCTTTCTTTACTTTGCATATTTATCAGAAAAATACCAAAAATATTATCTTATCATATCTATCAGATCTCACTTTCGTAAGTGACCGTGAAGGGATTGACAACCCCTTTATTGCGTTGGTTGCGAGGATTTTATTTGTTTGTGTAGGTGCGAGGGACTCGTGCGTGGCCTCCTACTGGATTGATACCTTGGTTCTAAAAAACTAAGGGAAATACTTACGCTACTTTGCTGCATCACCCTTTCCTCTTCAAGGGAAAACCAACGCAGTGCTCAAGAGGTAGCACTCACTAGGGTCCGAGTGCCAAGATTTCAGATCTGAACCTGTTATGTTTTCACCAATATCTCTGTGTTCTTGATCCGATCTTGCGAGTTATAGTCACCTACTACATGTTATGATCCCACAACCCCGGAGTGACAATAGTCGGGACACTTCCTGGTGATGACTGTAGTTTGAGGAGTTAATGTATTCACTAAGTGCTAATGCTTTGGTCCGGTTCTCTATTAAAAGGAGGCCTTAATATCCCTTAGTTTCCAATAGGACCCTGCTGCCACGGGAGGGTAGGACAAAATATGTCATGCAAGTTCTTTTCCATAAGCACGTATTACTATATTCGGAATACATGCCTACATTATATTGATGAATTGAAGCTAGTTCTATGTCACCCTAGGTTATAACTATTGCATGATGAATGCCATCCGACATAATTATCCATCATTGACCCATTGCCTATGAGTTCATTTCATATTGATCTATGTTAAGTTACTTTTTCGTTGCCACTATTACCGTTGCTACAAAATTGCTACTGTTACTTTTGCCATTGTTACCGTTACTTCCATACTACTTTGGTACTAAATATTTTGCTATAGATATTAGGTCTTTCAGGTGTGGTTGAATTGACAACTCAGCTGGTAATACTTGAGAATATTCTTTGGCTCCCCTTGTGTCAAATCAATAAATTTGGATTGAATACTCTACCCTCGAAAACTATTGCGATCCCCTATACTTGTGGGTTATCAAGACCTTTTTCTGGCGCCGTTGCCGGAGATCATAGCTCTATTCTTTCAGTCACTTGGGAGTTATATCTATGGAGCACTATGAGGAATCTGAAAGACAACAAAACCAAGATCTATCCCTCTACTATGAGGGGAGGTAATGAACTGCCATCTAGCTCTTCACTTGATTCACCTTCTATTTTGAGTAAACTTGTGACACCTACACCTGCTATTGATTCTGATATGCCGCATGTTATTGATGATGCCACTTCTGCTATGCATGATGCTTTTAATGATACTACTTCTTTGCTTGATAATATTGTACCATTAGGTGAATTTCTTAATGAACAACTTTCTAGGGTTAGAGATTATGAAATTACTGAAACTGATGAAATTATTGAAACTAAAGATTATGATTATCCCCCAAGATATGAATTGCCTAAGGTACTTGAGGGTTATATTATGGATGAGGAAACTACTAGAGACTTTTTTGCTTGCTGTGATACAGATGATCTTAAGAAACTGTTAGCTAAGTTGAGAGAAAAGTCTTTGAATGCTAGAATGCAATATGATCCTAAGTTTGCTACTTAACCTATCTTTGTTACTGACAAGGATTATGAATTCTCTGTCGATCCTGAGTTAATTACTTTGGTTGAATCTGATCCTTTCCGTGGTTATGAATCTGAAACTGTTGTGGCACATCTTACTAAATTGAATGATATAGCCACCCTATTTGCTCATGCGGAAAAAATTCGCTATTACTATATTCTTAAGTTGTTCCTTTCTCATTAAAGGGTGATGCTAAGATATGGTTTAATTCTCTTGCTCCTGGTTGTGTGCGTAGTCACCAGGATATGATGTATTACTTCTCTGAAAAATATTTTCCTGCTCATAAGAAACAAGCTGCCTTAAAGGAAATATTTAACTTTGTGCAAATTGAAGAAGAGAGTGTCCCACAAGCTTGGGGGAGGCTTCTCCAATTATTTAATGCTTTGCCTGATCATCCTCTCAAGAAAAATGAAATACTTGATGATGACCCACAAGTATAGGGGATCTATCGTAGTCCTTTCGATAAGTAAGAGTGTCGAACCCAACATGGAGCAGAAGGAAACGAAAAGCAGTTTTTAGTAAGGTATTCTCTGCAAGCACTGAAATTATTGGTAACAGATAGTTTTGTGATAAGGTAATTTGTAACGGGTAACAAGTAGTAAAAGTAAATAAGGTGCAGCAAGATGGCCCAATCCTTTTTCTAGCAAAGGGCAAGCCTGGACAAACTCTTATATAAAGGAAAACGCTCTCGAGGACACATGGGAATTATCGTCAAGCTAGTTTTCATCACGCTCATATGATTCGCGTTCTGTACTTTGATAATTTGATATGTGGGTGGACCGGTGCTTGGGTACTGCCCCTCCTTGGACAAGCATCAAACTTATG
This sequence comes from Triticum urartu, assembly GCF_003073215.2. NCBI lineage: Eukaryota > Viridiplantae > Streptophyta > Magnoliopsida > Poales > Poaceae > Triticum > Triticum urartu. Next base: position 341,820,527 of record NC_053022.1, read on the forward strand.
ATTAACCCCTCTTGCAAGCATCCGCAACTACAAAAGAAGTATTAAGGTAAACTTAATCATAGCATGAAACATATGGATCCAAATCAGCCCCTTACGAAGCAACTCATAAACTAGGGTTTAAGCTTCTGTCACTCTAGCAACCCATCATCTACTTATTACTTCCCAATGCCTTCCCCTAGGCCCAAACAATGGTGAAGTGTCATGTAGTCGACGTTCACATGACACCACTAGAGGAGAGACAACATACATCTCATCAAAATATCGAACGGATACCAAGTTCACATGACTACTTATAGCAAGAATTCTCCCATGTCCTCAGGAACAAACATAACTACTCAGAAATCATATTTATGTTCATAATCAGAGGGGCATTAATATGCATAAAGGATCTGAACATATGATCTTCCACCAAGTAAACCAACTAGCATTAACTATAAGGAGTAATCAACACTACTAGTAACCCACAGGTACCAATCTAAGGTTTTGAGACAAAAATTGGATGCAAGAGATGAACTAGGGTTTGAGATGAGATGGTGCTGGTGAAGATGTTGGCGAAGATTGACCCCCTCCCGATGAGAGGATCGATGGTGATGACGCTGGTGATGATTTCCCCCTCCCGGAGGGATGTTTCCCCGACAGAACAGCTCCGTCGGAGCCTTAGATTGGTTCCGGCTCATGGCAGCGGAGTTTCATCCCATAAGCTTGCTTATGAATATTTTTTCCTGGATGAAATACCTCATATAGCAGAAGATGGGCCCAGAGGGCTGCCAGGGGGCCCACGAAGCAGGGGGGCGCGCCCAGGGGGTAGGGCGCGCCCCCACCCTCGTGGATGGTGGGTCGCCCCCCTCTGGTGCTTCCTTCGCCCAATATTTTTTATATATTCTGAAAATGACTCTCGTGGAGTTTCAGGACTTTTGGAGCTGTGCGGAATAGGTCTCTAATATTTGCTCCTTTTCCAGCCCAGAATTCCAGCTGCCGGCATTCTCCCTCTTCATGTAAACCTTGTAAAATTAGAGAGAATAGGCATAAGTATTGTGACATAATGTGTAATAACAGCCCATAATGCAATAAATATCAATATAAAAGCATGATGAAAAATGGACGTATCAACTCCCCCAAGCTTAGACCTCGCTTGTCCTCAAGCGGAAGCCGATATTGAAAAATATGTCCACATGTTTAGAGATAGAGGTGTCGATAAAATAAAATACGGACATGAGGGCATCATGATCATTCTTATAACAGCAACATATATATTGTCATATGATTTCTTATGCTAAAGTAACAATTCATTCACAATTTCAAGTATGAATCAGAAACTTCATTGAAAACTAACAAACTATAATCTCAGTCATTGAAGCAATTGCAATTTATCATAACATCAGAAAGAGTCAATATAAGAGCTTTTCAGCAAGTGCACATACTCAACTATCATTTAATCTTTCACAATTGCTAACACTCACGCAATATTTATGGGTATGAAGTTTTAGTCAGACACATAAAAAGACAGGGGCTTATAGTTTTGCCTCCCAACCTTTTACCTCAAGGGTAATGTCAACAATAATAGTTCATGAAAACTCACATCCAATTAGCTATATATATCAGGATCTTTCCAACACATTGTGCTTTCCAAAGGATAAAATGTAAAAAAGGAAAGGTGAAGATCACCATGACTCTTGTATGTAGTATAAGACAAGAATAAAAGATAGGCCCTTCGCAGAGGGAAGCAGAGGTTGTCATGTGCTTTTATGGTTGGATGCACGAAATATTAATGCGAAAGAACGTCACTTTATATTGCCACTTGTGATATGGACCTTTATTATGCAGTCCGTCGCTTTTATTTCTTCCACATCACAAGATCGTATAAAGCTTATTTTCTCCACACTAATAAATCATACATATTTAGAGAGCAATTTTTATTGCTTGCAATGATGACAACTTACTTGAAGGATCTTACTCAATCCATAGGTAGATATGGTGGACTCTCATGGCAAAACTGGGTTTAAGGATATTTGGAAGCACAAGTAGTATCTCTACTTGGTGCAAAGAATTTGGCTAGCATGAGAGGGAAGGCAAGCTCAACATGTTGGATGATCCATGACAATATAATTTATTTCGGATGTAAGAAAGCATAAGCCATTACGTTGTCTTCCTTGTCCAACCTCAACTCTTTAGCATGTCATATTTTAATGAGTGCTCACAATCATAAAAGATGTCCAAGATAGTATATTTATATGTGAAGACCTCTCTTTCTTTACTACTTCCTGTTAATTGCAACGATGACCAAAACTATGTTTGTCAACTCTCAACAACTTTTATTCATCATACTCTTTATATGTGAAGTCATTCCTCTCCATAAGATCCATATGATATCTTTATTTCTTTTTATTCTTTCTCTTCTCTTTTTTTATACCCTCAAGATCATAGCAAGGTAATCAAGCCCTTGATTCAACACTAATCTTTATTATATATAGCTCACGGACTCGAATACATAGAAGGATGAAAATGCGTTATATCGACTAGAGGGGGGTGAATAGGCGATTTTTATGAAAGTCTTCAAAACGTGAGAGTTATGAAGATAAACAGTGAAGATTATGCCTATTACTATGCAGCAGAAGTTAGATTACACTAGGCCAGCCATGGTCATGTATTCAATAGAGGGAAAGCACAATGACAAACAGCTTCAGTGTAATAAGGATCAGGTAGGAAGAAGTTATGAAGCCAAACAGATCATACATTCACGTTGTGAAGACAAAAGATAAAGCAAGCATGCAATGGCTTCACAATGAGTAACAGTAAGAAAAGGAAGTGAAGATAAAACCAGTGACTCGTTGAAGACAATGATATGTTGGACCAGTTCCAGTTGCTGTGACAACTGTACGTCTGGTTGGAGCGGCTAGGTATTTAAACCTTAGGACACACAGTCCCGGACACCCAGTCCTGAACACACAGTTCAGGACACCAAGTCCTCACCGTATTCTCCTTGAGCTAAGGTCACTTAGTCCTCGCCCAATCACTCTGGTAAGTCTTCAAGGTAGACTCCCAAACCTTCATAGACTTTGTTCACTGGCAATCCACAATGTCTCTTGGATGCTCTGAACGCGACGCCTAACCGTCTGGAGGATTCACAGTCCTCAAGTGTAATAAGTCTTCAGATCACACAGACACGAAGACTTAAGTGATGCCCAATTTACTCTGGCTTTGGGTGGTTAGGGCTTTTCTCCTCACTAGGAATTTTTTCTCTCAAAGGCTTCGAGGTGGGTTGCTCTCAAACGACAAAAGCCGTGCACTGAAATCTGAGCAGCCAACCGTTTATGGTTGTGGGGGTGGGCTATTTATAGCCACTTGGCAACCCGACCTGATTTGTCCGAAATGACCCTGGGTCACTAAGGAACTGACACGTGTCTCAATGGTCAGATTTCGAACCCTCATGGCAACTTTACTTGGGCTACAAGCAAAGCTGACTTGTCCGGCTCTGGACAAGGTTCGCTCTCATTGTCTTCACTCGAAGACATAGGTTTTTGATTTAGGCATCACTTCAGTCATTCTGACTGGTTCTCCTGGACCCCACTTAACAGTACGGTGGTTCCTATGACTCAACACAAAATAAAAAGAACTACGAAAGATCTAAGTCTTCGAGTTCCATAGGCTTCATAACGTGTCTTCTTTTGTCATAGTCTTCAATGTGAATATCTTCATATACCACCTTTGTCTTCAATGTCTTCATACATTTTTAGGGGTCATCTCTGGTAGTAAAACCGAATCAATGAGGGACTTCAACCTGTGTTTTCCTGCAATTCTCACAAACACATTAGTCTCTCAACTAGGTTTGTTGTCAATACTCCAAAACCAACTAGGGGTGGCACAAGATGCACTTACAATCTCCCCCTTTTTGGTGATTGATGACAAACTAGTTGAAGTTTTCAACGGGGAATATAAAGTGTGAAGTTTGTAAAGGATAGGGAATTGTCTTCATAAGTTGCAAGGGCTCCCCCTGAATATGTGCATATAAGTTAATTTGCTTTTGGAATGCAAATGCACATGGCAGGTTGTACTTGTGGAGATCCACTTCAGCTTATGATGACAATCCACTATGCATGTGAAAGTATATGAAGATAATGACATGCATAATGGAAAATGGACGTCTGCAGAATGAGACAAGTGCGGAATTTATCGTCGCACATGCGGAATTTATCTTCGCAAACAGAGTGGCAAACAAGTAGTAGACGACCATCGAGTTTTAGTGTTTACAACTCAAAGAACCAAATGAAGCAAAATCAAGAGTTGTAAACACGAAGCAAAATATAACAACATAAGGCACCCGCCCATATTGACCCGCTTGAAGACTATAAACATCATATGCTTCTCCCCCTTTTGTTAGTAATGACCAAAAAGGTTTGAAGACATAGAGTTTTCTAAGCGTTCCCAGGCGCAGCAGGGTCGGTGGAGTTGTTTGGTGGTGCAGAACTTGGATGTGCTGAAGCAGATGGTGGTGATGTAGCATCGTCGTCTTCATCAATGATCCTTGCAGTAACTGTGGCAGCAGATGAAGAAAACTCAGAGTCTTCAAGTGACGGTGTGTTGCGCATCACAGCCCTTCTAGGAGGTGTGGTGTCAAACTTGAAGCGCTCTATGAAGCCATCCTCTTCAAGTTCAGCTTCAGTGCATATCATTGAGAGCCCTTTCCACGTACGACGGCAAGTCTCATGTGTAATGAAGGCATTCTTGGTGGCAAGGTTTCGAAGACGGTTGACATCCACCAAGAGGCTCTTCATCTGACGCTTTAGCCACTCGTGATGCCTATCTTGCTTTTGGTGAAGGGCCACAAGAAGATCTCGGTCAGTGAGGACACGAGCACGCTTCTTGGGTCTTGGAGCATTTGTGCTGTCTGTGGCTTCAGTAGATGCTGGTGCACGTGTAGTGCCAGCCAACGGATATACCCTGGATATAGCTTCAACACCTTCAACATTCTGCATGAAGCTCTGGTGTTCTACATTCTGAAGACTTATCGGTTGCTTGTCAGGCTCAGGATATATTGCGTTAGCAGAGGTATCCACATCTGGTAGGAAGATCCGATGGTTTCGGGCTGAGGGCTGATACGAGATCGTAGAGTGCAGTTTGATCAGCCTCATCACCCAAGGGGCATAGAACTTCAAACCAAATAATTCCGAGCCTGACGCTGCAAGTTGGCGTATGAAGAGATCCTGTGCGTTGAAGCATTTACCATGCAGGATATAGAATATGAGAGTCTTCATTGCACCTTCAATCTTTGCATTTGGAGAGTGCCCCTTAATGGGCCAGAGAGTCCGCCGGATGATGTGATATATGGTCCTGGGCAGGTACTCTAGGTCTTCAACGAAGAACTCAGTAGGATAAGGTGCATCATGAGGCAATGGCTTCATCATTGAGAGCATCTGACTCAGATTGGGTTCAGGCCTCTGGAATATGCTCTCAATAGCTTCAGAATGTAGTTGACAGCCTTCCTCGAAGAATTCGCCTGGAGTGGGCAGGCCGGTGAGCTCAATGATATCAAATGCATTGGCTTCATGATGGACATTGCCAGTCATCCACTCCAGGATCCAAGTCTTTGGATCTCTGTTGTATCCTTTTATATGAAGGGTGGCATAGAACTGAAGCAGAAGCTCTTCATTCCAGTGCTCTTCATCAGTCACAAACGGCAGCAGACCCACTTGCCGGAAGCAATCCAAAGCTTCCTCAAGACATGGCAGACCAGCAATGGCTTCAACCTCAAGGCGCTTGTGCGGGAAGATGCGACCTTGGTTGTATAAGATGCATGAATAATAGCTGCGCTGAGAATAGCTCCAGAACCTATCTGATACAATCCTTTCCCTTGAATAGGGGTTCTTGGAGCTATTGAAAAATGTATTGTCTGCCTTGAAGCTGTTAATATCAAAGGAGCCAGGTGCTGATGCAGGACCTGGGAACCTTGGAAGCCTTGGGACTGGCTTCTGGACATGAGGCATGTGCTCAATGTGATAATCAAACTGTGGACCTGCAGCAGACTCAGGAACAGAAGCGTCTGGCTCAGTAGCTTCGCTGTCCGCTGAAGCATTTGGTGGGGTGGGCTCCACATTGGCTTCAGTGTTTGTGGTGGCAGCCGCAACATTTTCTTCCTCCGCTTGTGTAGTTGGAGGGACAACTTCAGGCACGTTCTCCCGGAGAACTGCATCTTGATGGAGCGAGGAAGTGGGTTCTGGTGGTGCTTCTTCATTGTCTTCGGCTGATGCAGCCGGAATTCTGCAGAATGGACTTGAGGCCTTGGACCTTTGCGAAGCCTACAGAACACAGACGACGCTTGTGGGGTTGGAGTGGGCTGGGCCTCAATGTCTTCTTCCTCCTGAGGGCGATCCGCCCATGACTCATCTTGTGCCATTGGCGTCAGAGGACGACCAATACTGATGAGTTCGCTTGTTTCAAGCGAAGGAAGGGCTGCATCATCTTGTACATTGTCTTGGTGACCAATGTCTTCAGCAGCTGTGGGGTCGGCTGCTAGAATATCTTCAGCGTCAGGAGCCTCTGTGGGAGCAGGCTCATGAACTGTCAGTCGTCTTTCTGCATTGGGATGAATGACAGAAAGGGGTTCAACCATCAAGGGCTCTGTGGGAGCAGCCCTAGATTTCTTGGTCTTGCGCTTCTTTTTGCTGGGGGCAGTAGGAGAGGCTTCAGAGCTCTTCCTTTTTCTGGCTTCAGCCTCTGCAGTTCTTGTCTTCTTTAGCTCTGAAGCTGTTGACCGGCTCTTTGGCTTCGAGCCAGTCGTTGCAGTGGGGAAGACAATTTGAACCGCTTGTTGCTGAGGTGCCTCTGGTTCATTCACAACAGGCTCCTTTTTCTTCTTTGCGGCCATCTTGGGGTCGATGCCAGGACGCCCAAGTGCCTTGCGCTTTTCAGCCTCATTGTAGGCTTGAACACATTTTTCTGCCAAAGACTTCATCCTTTCACGCGAGCCCTGAGCTTCAGCACGCTTCTTCAGAAAGTTTTCTTTGAGCTCATGCAGCATGATTTTGAAGCTCCTCACTTCCTGCACGCTGAGGCTGGCCATGTGCTTCTTGAACTGAGCCTTTTCGTGATCAATTTTCTGCTTCAACTCAACAATGCGCTGAGCAATGGCCAGTTCTGAAGCAATTGCGCCTTGGAAGGCGACACTGAGGCCAACTGGCAGCTGCAGATCATTGAAGCTTATGTCTGGTGAGTCAAACCATTCATCGATGAAGCTGTGGATGATGGCGACATCAAAGAGAGGCAGATTGTTGAAGATTTCAGCTTCTTCCTTGCTTTTGATAAGCTGCTCTAGAGCGTTATCTCCCAGATCTTCATCGCTTGATAGATCAATGGCTTCACTGCGCAGAATGGCAGCAGTAGTTAGCTCTTTGCCTGTTTGTTGCTGGGGCTCCTTTTCCTTCAGGGGCTTGGAGACGCGGGATACGTCTTCAGACTGCACACTGACTTCAGGAGGTGCAGTTTTCAATGGCTTTGCCCTTGAGATTTTTGAGGCATGGGCCGGCTTTGAAGCTTTTGATTTCTTTGTCTGCTTTGGCTTCGGCACAGCAGGAGCTTCATCAGACTCAGAGTCAGCTGGAGGGTCATTTATGGCAGTCCCTTGGACTAAGATGTGGGTGATCAGACCCTCAAGATTGGCAAACGGACCGATGACATTGGGTTCCACGTCGCGTGAGCCATCTGCCCTAGGTGCGGAGGGACCAGGGTTGAAGTCTAACCCAAGTTTCTTCTTGTTTAGCTTCGCTGACTGTTGGGCAAACTGAAAGTTGCGCTTGAAGAGATTGTCGTCACGGCACCAGAGGAGTGACGACGGATGTGCATCATCAGGCTGTGGTCCTTGGACCATGCATGGGTAGAAGCCTTGAGCAATGGCTTCATCTCTGGTCCTGGATACAAGGTTCTTGTATAAGATATCTCCCCATGGCCTCTTGATAGCACTCTTTTCAGCATACTCCTGGGTGACGAAGCGGTATTTGAACCACTGTTCTGCCCAATAGCGTCGAATCCATTGGATTCGGGTCTTGCGCTGCCCATAGCTCTCTTCTGGATCTGTTTTGTACATTTCTGCTAAGTCTTCAGGTAGATCTTTGGAAGTTCCCTCACGTCTTTGTCTGCCCCCCTTCCTTGCTGCTGCTGCTTCTGAAGCCATAAACTTTAACTTGAAAGGCTTCAAAACTTTCAAAGGCTTCAAAGGCTTTCTTTTTCTGGACCAACAGGAACTGGCTTCAGGAGATTTTATATGATGCTGTAGGAATTCTGCAAATGAATGCAGACTATGAGAACCGAAGGATTCTCCCACGGACATGTACCTGTGACAGCATTAAGGTGCGAGGGAAGGGGAAGAGGTCATATGCATTCTCAGAAGGTTTTGAAGATTAATCAGTTTAGAAGACATTGACCTCATCGTGCGAAGACATTCACTCATGAAGCACAAGTGAATATACTAGGCATGTCAAGAGATGCAGCGAGAGATCTAGCTAGTGTGAAGAGAAACTTCTTATGGTAGAAAGTGACAGAACCATGAGATCAAAGGGGCTGTAAAAAGAAGTTTTATTTACCACACTGGAACTGCTAGACGGAAGGGAGTTGATGCCGAGCAGTTCAGTCCTCCGTGCCCTAACTTGGCGACGGAGAACACCTACGACGATGGCGGAGAGGACGATGTCCGTGGTCGGCGTGAGGACGGCGTTGGAGAGGTTGCGGCAGCGAAGCGCTTCGTCTCCAGCGTCGTCGAGTGCTAGCGGTGGCGCTAGGGTTCGTGCGAGGGTGGAAGAAGGAGATAATGACCGTGGTAAGTGTGAATTTATAGGCTCAGGGGCGGCACTGTGCTATTACACAGGTGCCCCTGGCGGTTCGCATTTGAGGAACGCATGGCCAGTTAGCGGAAGTTTGGGGTTTGTTCCACGTCCCACGCACGCCTAAATTGTCGGGCGGTCGTTCCTGCTTCTCCGGATTTTATGTGGAGGAATGAGCATTAAAAACGGACTTTATGGTTGTCTCTATATCTTCAGCTGACAAGGACACAGTGAAGACATTCGACAGTTTCAATAGAATGCATATGACTTGGAGAGATAGAATTTGAGATAGAAAGCGTAGAGAGATTAGGGTCCGATCACATTCACTTAGTTCAAAAGATTCAACCAAGAAGACATAGCTATAAGTGAATGCTGTAGAGGAGAGAACACTAGTATGTATATATCTATATAATCAATGTAGTGAAGATAATCATGAAGACATGTTGAGTTCGAAGCCAAACCAAATGTGAAGATATTGCAAGGTAACGCCATGAGTGAAACACTTCAAAATGGAACGTTTGGTGGTGGCGTTACCCACCGTATAGGAAGTATTTAGACCCAGACACGGCGCACAATTATCGTGGCGCTCCGAAGTCAAATTCCACATTAATATATTCACACTTAGAATGTATGTCTTCATTGATTGAAGATATACTTTACTTTGTGTGTTGCACATCTAAGTCATCAATATGCATAAGTGTTAGGATGTGTGCCTGATCACAGGACATTTGAGGATTCCAAGATATTTAGCTCACACCGTAACTTGCAAAACCTCTTCTCATCCAAGGGCTTGGTGAAGATATCTGCCAATTACTCTTCAGTGTTGACGTGTATGATATCAATGTCTTCCTTCACAACATGATCTCTGAGAAAGTGATGACGAATTTCAATGTGCTTTGTCTTCGAGTGCTGAACTGGGTTGTTGGCAATCTTGATGGCGCTTTCGTTGTCGCAGTATAGTGGCACCTGCTTCAGATGAATGCCATAGTCCTTGAGTGTTTGCTTCATCCACAGAAGCTGAGCGCAGCAAGATCCAGGAGCAATGTATTCAGATTCAGCAGTGGAGAGAGATACATAGTTCTGCTTCTTTGAAGACCAACATACAAGTGATCGTCCCAGAAAGTGACATGTGCCTGATGTAGACTTGCGATCAACCTTGTCACCAGCATAATCAGCATCCGAAAATCCAACCAAATCAAACTCTGAGCCCTTTGGATACCATAATCCTAGAGTTGGGGTGTGATCCAAATATCGAAGAATTCGCTTCACAGCTAAGTGATGCGACTCCTTTGGTGCCGCTTGAAATCGAGCACACATGCAAACACTAAGCATAATATCTGGCCTAGATGCACATAAATAAAGCAAAGACCCAATCATGGAGCGGTATACCTTTTGATCGAACTCTTTACCATTGTCGTCAGGACCTAGATGATGTTTGGCTGGCATTGGTGTTGTGAAGCCTTTGCAGTCTTGCATACCGAACTTCTTCAGGCAATCTTTGAGATACTTCTCTTGAGATATGAAGATGCCATTGCTCTGTTGTCGTATTTGAAGACCAAGGAAGAACTTCAGCTCCCCCATCATGGACATCTGATATTGCTCTTGCATCATATATCCAAATTCTTCACTGTACTTCTGATTGGTGCAGCCGAAGATAATGTCATCCACATATATTTGGCACACAAACAGTTCACCATCATATGTCTTCGTGAAAAGAGTGGGATCCAGGGAACCAGGTATGAAGCCTTTGCTCTTCAGGAAGTACTTGAGTGTGTCATACCAGGCCCTAGGGGCTTGTTTGAGGCCATACAGTGCCTTGTTGAGCTTGTATACCATGTCAGGATGTTTTGGACTTTCAAAGCCAGGCGGTTGTGCAACATACACTTCTTCTTCAATCTTGCCATTGAGAAAGGCACTTTTCACATCCATTTGATATAGAAGTATGTTATGATGATTTGCATAGGCCAGCAGTATGCGTATGGCTTCAAGCCTAGCCACAGGAGCAAATGTTTCATCGAAGTCAATGCCCTCCACTTGAGTATATCCTTGAGCAACGAGACGAGCTTTATTTCTGACAACTTGACCATGCTCATCTTGTTTGTTGCGATATATCCATTTAGTGCCTATAATGTTGTGCTTTCGTGGATCAGGACGCTTAACCAGTTCCCATACATTATTCAGCTCAAACTGTTGAAGCTCTTCTTGCATAGCTTGAATCCATTCAGGTTCCATGAAGGCTTCTTCAACTTTCTTGGGTTCTGATATTGATACGAATGCGAAGTGCCCACAGAAATTTGCTAGCTGAGTTGCCCTTGAACGAGTGAGTGGACCAGGTGCATTGATGCTGTCAATTATTCTGTCAATCTGCACTTCATTGGCAACACGAGGATGTATAGGGCGAAGACTTTGCTCTTGCTGATCTGTGTTGTTGTTGGGAGGAATGTCTTTAGGTTGAGCAATGTCTTCATGTTGATCAGGTGCTGAGATGATAAGTTCTTCTTCAGGATGAGCTTCAGAAGGTATAATCTCTCCAGTTCCCATAAGCTTGATTGATTCACTAGCTGGAACTTCATCTAGAACATTTGGCAGTTGCTCTCTTTGTGAACCATTTGTCTCATCAAACCGCACATCCACTGTTTCAACCACTTTGTAATGGAAGAGATTGAAGACTCTGTAGGAGTGTGAATCCTTTCCATATCCAAGCATAAAGCCCTCATGTGCTTTTGGTGCAAACTTTGAGGTGTGGTGTGGGTCCTTGATCCAGCACCTTGCTCCAAATACTCTGAAGTAACTGACATTTGGCTTCTTGCCAGTTAGGAGTTCATAAGATGTCTTGTTTAGAAGCTTGTGAAGATAAGCACGATTGATTGTATGGCATGCAGTATCAATGGCTTCAGTCCAGAATTTTCTTGGAGTCTTGTATTCATCTAGCATTGTTGTGGCCATCTCAATGAGTGTTCTGTTCTTGCGTTCGACGACGCCATTCTGCTGTGGCGTGTACGGAGCTGAGAACTCATGTGTGATGCCCAAGGTATCCAGATATGTATCAAGGCCAGTGTTCTTGAATTCAGTGCCATTGTCACTTCTGATGTGCTTTATCTTGGCGCCAAAATTGTTCATAGCTCGATTGGCGAAGCGTCTGAAGACATCCTGCACTTCAGTCTTGTAAAGGATTATGTGCACCCAAGTATATCTAGAGTAATCATCAACAATGACGAAGCCATAGAGGCAAGCAGTAGTAGTAAAAGTTGAGTCGTGAGTGGGACCGAAAAGATCCATGTGGAGCAGTTTGAAGGGTTGTGTAGTAGTCATGATTGTCTTCGAAGGATGTCTTGCCCTTGTCATCTTCCCTGCTTCACAGGCACCGCATAAGTGATCTTTCTTGAACTTGACGCCCTCGATGCCTTTGACGTGCTTCTTCTTCGCAAGAGTGTGGAGGTTCCTCATGCCAGCATGCCCAAGCCTCCGATGCCAGAGCCAGCATTCTGAAGCTTTTGCAAGAAGACATACTGCAAGTTGTGGTCCTGCTGAGAAATCTACCACATACAAATCATCTTTTCGATATCCTTCAAACACTAGAGACTTGTCAGATTCCATTAGTACTAGGCAACGATATTTTCCAAACATTACAATCATGTTTAAATCGCAAAGCATTGAGACAGACATTAAGTTCAAGCCAAGGGATTCAACAAGCATGACTTTATCCATGTGTTGATCCTTTGAGATTGCAACTCTACCTAGACCCAATACCTTACTTTTACCAGTGTCAGCAAATGTGATGTGGCTCTTGTTGGATGGACGTAAGGTTGAGTCCATAAGAAGGCTTCTTTTGCCAGTCATGTGATTTGTACACCCACTGTCAATAATCCATTCTGAAGACTTTGAAGTCGCTGGTGTCGTACCCTACAGTGCAGTTAGGGGGATAGGCTTCACGAAGAGAATTGTGAAGCAAAAACATTTGACGAACCAGTGGGTTATGAAAACTTAGATCCAGATTAGGACTAATAGGGAGAGTAGCATGCGATTCAGGAACGAGGTACATAATGATGCCATTCGGGCATTTTATCTTGCGCCCTACAAGATTTTTAAGGTCCCCAGCAATAGCGTCAGAAGATTTTTTTTTCTGCTGGAGACCTTTCCCTGCAAGAGAGAGTTAAGCTTTCTTAACCACCCACATCTTCAAGGGTGGCTTAGAAGCAATTAGTCTAAGTGCAGCATCTGAGAATTTTGGCTTTGAAGCCTTAGCAAACAATCTAGCAGATGGACAATAATACTCATAGGAATAAGTAGAATAATCTTTGGTCATATGAACATGACGGTTTGATGAACCGCTCTCATATTCATATGCCTGAGTATGGTTTCCCTGCAAAACATTTGCGTTAGTGTGACTCAGGTGAGTCCTCTGTTTGTATGAAGCCATTGGACCGTATGAAGTCTTTGGTCTGAGGTTTGTCTTGTTCAAGTGAGGTGTCATGAAGACATTCACAGGAAGATTTTCCAGACACTTTTTGGAAACCCAGATCTTCTTCATAGGCGGTCCATTCCTGCAGTTAGTACCAATGTACCTAGCAAACACTTCACCATTCTGATTCTTAAACAGTTTATAGTTTACATCAAAGGATTCATCAATGATAATGGGGTTAGCACAAGTGAAGCCAGATAAGTTGGATGGATCTGCTGAAAGTTCCTTTGCAGCAACCCATGTGGTTTTGGGGTACTGCTCAGGTTTCCAGTAAGAGCCATCTGCATTTATTTTCCTCACGAACCCAACACCCTCTTTCCTAGGGTTTCGGTTCAGAATCTGCTTCTTGAGGACATCACATAATGTCTGATGTCCTTTAAGGCTTTTGTACATCCCTGTTTCAAGCAATGTCTTCAACCTAGCATTCTCATCAGCAATAGCAGTGGTATCCTCAGCAGAGGGGTTAGTTACCACATCAACAGTTGAAGATATTGAAGCAGCAGTAGCAGTGGAACATTCAGCAACAGAAGTAGCATTATCACGCTCAATGCATTTAAGACATGGTGGTTCAAATCCTTCCTGAGCGGGACTGATCTGTTCGGCGCAAAGTGACTCATTTTCCTTTTGAAGATCTTCATGAGCCGCTCTCAATTTCTCAAGTTCTTGCTTCCTTTGAAGATAATCATAGGAAAGCTTTTCATGAGTTGTTGAGAGAGTATCAAGATGATCTTCAAGTTCCTGATACTTAACGTGAAGGTTTTTTATGTCTTCAATTAAGGATTCATATCGAGTCATTTCAGCACCCAACAGATCATCGCTTCTGTCTAACAGTTTTTGAATATGTTCCATAGCTTTCTGTTGTTCAGTTGCAATTTTAGCAAGTGTTTTGTAGCTGCGTTTTGAATCACAGTCAGAGTCATCGTCACTAGATGTTTGATAGCGAGTAGTGCGTGTGTTTACCTTGGCACCGCGGGCCATGAAGCAGTAGGTAGGAGTGGAGTCATTCTTGTCATTTGCGTCGGTGTCGGTGATGCAGTCATTGTCTTCAGTGTTGAAGATGGACTTGGCGACGTATGCTGTAGCCAGACTCGCAATGCCAGAATCAGACTCCTCCTCAGACTCCACCTCTGCCTCCTCAGATGCGGACTCCTCCTCTGAATCCATCTCCTTGCCAACAAACGCACGTGCGTTGCCAGATGAGCTCTTCTTGTGTGTTGAAGACTTGGAAGAAGACTTTGAGTATTTCTTCTTCTTGTTGTTGTCAGAATCATGTTCCTTGCTCTTCTTCTTCCTTCTGTTCTTATTGTCCCATTGTGGACACTCAGAGATGAAGTGTCCAGTTTTCTTGCAATTGTGACATGTTTTCTTCTTGTAGTCATGAGCAGAAGCTTCATCATTCCTTGAGCTTGATTGTGAAGATTTTCTGAAGCCTTTCTTCTTGGTGAATTTTTGGAACTTCTTCACTAGCATTGCAAGTTCTCTTCCAATGTCTTCAGGATCATCAGAACTGCAGTCAGATTCTTCTTCAGATGAGGAAACAGCTTTTGCCTTCAAGGCATGAGTTCGCCCATAGTTTGGACCGTAGATATCTCTTTTCTCAGAAAGATGAAACTCATGTGTGTTGAGTCTCTCAAGTATGTCAGACGGATCGAGTGTCTTGAAATCAGGACGTTCTTGAATCATCAGGGCCAGGATGTCAAACGAACTATCAAGTGATCTCAGCAGCGTCTTGACGATTTCATGTTTGGTGATCTCAGTGGCGCCGAGGGCTTGAAGCTCATTTGTGATGTCAGTGAGCCGGTCAAATGTGTGCTGGACATTCTCATTGTCATTTCGCTTGAAGCGGTTGAAGAGGTTGCGAAGAACACTGATTCTTTGATCTCTCTGGGTTGAGACGCCTTCATTGACCTTGGAGAGCCAGTCCCAGACCAGCTTGGATGTCTTCAAAGCACTCACACGGCCATACTTTCCTTTTGTCAGATGACCGCAGATGATATTTTTGGCAGTAGAGTCCAGTTGAGTGAACTTCTTGACATCAGCAGCAGTGACACCTTCTCCAGCCTTGGGAACGCCGTTCTCGACGACATACCATAGGTCGACGTCAATGGCTTCAAGATGCATGCGCATCTTATTCTTCCAGTAGGGATATTCAGTTCCATCAAAGATGGGGCACGCAGCGGAGACTTTGATTATCCCTGTAGTCGACATAGCTAAAACTCCAGGTGGTTAAACCGAATCACACAGAACAAGGGAGCACCTTGCTCTGATACCAATTGAAAGTGCGTTATATCGACAAGAGGGGGGTGAATAGGCGAATTTTATGAAAGTCTTCAAAACGTGAGAGTTATGAAGACAAACAATGAAGATTATGCCTATTACTATGCAGCAGAAGTTAGATTACACTAGGACAGCCATGGTCATGTATTCAATAGAGGGAAAGCACAATGACAAACAGCTTCAGTGTAATAAGGATCAGGTAGGAAGAAGTTATGAAGCCAAACAGATCATACATTCACGTTGTGAAGACAAAAGATAAAGCAAGCATGCAATGGCTTCACAATGAGTAACAGTAAGAAAAGGAAGTGAAGATAAAACCAGTGACTCGTTGAAGACAATGATATGTTGGACCAGTTCCAGTTGCTGTGACAACTGTACGTCTGGTTGGAGCGGCTAGGTATTTAAGCCTTAGGACACACAGTCCCGGACACCCAGTCCTGAACACACAGTTCAGGACACCAAGTCCTCACCGTATTCTCCTTGAGCTAAGGTCACTTAGTCCTCGCCCAATCACTCTGGTAAGTCTTCAAGGTAGACTCCCAAACCTTCACAGACTTCGTTCACTGGCAATCCACAATATCTCTTGGATGCTCTGAACGCGACGCCTAACCATTTGGAGGATTCACAGTCCTCAAGTGTAATAAGTCTTCAGATCACACAGACACGAAGACTTAAGTGATGCCCAATTTACTCTGGCTTTGGGTGGTTAGGGCTTTTCTCCTCACTAGGAATTTTTTCTCTCAAAGGCTTCGAGGTGGGTTGCTCTCAAACGACAAAAGCCGTGCACTGAAATCTGAGCAGCCAACCGTTTATGGTTGTGGGGGTGGGCTATTTATAGCCACTTGGCAACCCGACTTGATTTGTCCGAAATGACCCTGGGTCACTAAGGAACTGACACGTGTCTCAACGGTCAGATTTCGAACCCTCATGGCAACTTTACTTGGGCTACAAGCAAAGCTGACTTGTCTGGCTCTGGACAAGGTTCGCTCTCATTGTCTTCACTCGAAGACATAGGTTTTTGATTTAGGCATCACTTCAGTCATTCTGACTGGTTCTCCTGGACCCCACTTAACAGTACGGTGGTTCCTATGACTCAACACAAAATAAAAAGAACTACAAAAGATCTAAGTCTTCGAGTTCCATAGGCTTCATAACGTGTCTTCTTTTGTCATGGTCTTCAATGTGAATATCTTCATATACCACCTTTGTCTTCAATGTCTTCATACAATTTTAGGGGTCATCTCTGGTAGTAAAACCGAATCAATGAGGGACTTCAACCTGTGTTTTCCTGCAATTCTCACAAACACATTAGTCCCTCAACTAGGTTTGTCGTCAATACTCCAAAACCAACTAGGGGTGGCACAAGATGCACTTACAAAGGATCATAAAGCAAAACTCAAAACTAGATCATACTAAAACTTTATTCTACTAGATCAAGATATTACCAAAAGGATCGATCCGAGAAAAACGGTAAAGATAAAAGTGTGATGGTGATACCATACCGGGGCACTCCCCGAAGCTTGGCAGTTGCCAACGGGAGTGCCCATACCCATGTATTAGTGTCTCTTTCTTCAAGGGTGGAGGAGATGGTAATGATGATGACAATTGTGCCTTCAACTTTTTCATGTTGTAATTGAGAAGAGCAATCTCCTCCTTTAAATCATCGACCTCCGATTCCAGCTTCAAGATCTTCTCACATGAATCTCCTTTGCTTTTCTACCGAAAATGAGAAGGAATAGATCGGTTGTTAGACAGTTTAGCCCTCTTGGGGAGACTAGACTTCTTGAACTTCACGTGCATATCCCCAGGTTGAGGTAGAGGGACATCCTCATCCTCCGAACTTGAATCATTGATCATCCTCCAGTGGGCATCCTCCTCATCATCCGTAGTTCGACCACAAGGAGATAGGTCCCCATAGGTCTTCGGGTCAGCAATTAGATGTGAGACATAGCTCTCTTCGTCGGAGTCTTTAGAAGACATCTTGATCTAAATCTACAGCAGAACAGCTCGAAACAAAAACAGAGGATCTTTGCGTGGTACGGTGGTCAACACCCTCGGGAGATTATATAATGAATTTTTACTGACTAAAAGAAGTTTCGTGCAAGCAAACGGAGTCCGGAGAGCACACGAGGTGCCCACGAGGAAGGGAGGCGCGCCCTCCACCCTCGTGGACGCCTTGTGTCCTTCCCAGACTACTTCATATTTTCCTATTTTCTTAAATATTCCAAAATGGAGAAAAAATGCTATTAGAACTGTTTTGGAGTCGGTTTACTTACCGTACCACATACCTCTTCCTATTCAGAGTCTGAAACATTCTGGAAAGTGTCCCTTATGTATTCCTCCGGGGTTACGGTTTCAATAACATTAGTTTCAACATTTATGGGATTACCTGAGATATAATGTTTGATTCTTTGACCGTTCACCACCCTCGGATTTGTGCCTTCGAAGTTGTTGATTTTTATGGCACCAGAATGATAGACCTCCTCAATGACGTAAGGACCTTCCCATTTAGAAAGGAGTTTGCCTGCAAAAAATCTTAAACGAGAGTTTTATAACAATACATAATCACCTACATTAAACTCAAGTTTTTGTATCCTTTTGTCATGCCATCTTTAAAATTTTTCTTTAAACAGTTTGGCATTCTCATAGGCCTGGGTTCTCCATTCATCAAGTGAGCTAATGTCAAAAAGCCTCTTCTCACCGGCAAGTTTGAAATCATAATTGAGCTCTTTAATGGCCCAATATGCCTTATGTTCTAGTTCAAGAGGTAAGTGACATGCTTTACCATAAAACATTTTATACGGAGACATATCCATAGGATTGTTATATGCAGTTCTATAAGCGCATAATGCATCATCAAGTTTCTTTGACCAATTCTTTCTAGATCTATTAACAGTATTTTGCAAAATTAATTTAAGCTCTCTATTACTTAATTCTACTTGACCACTAGACTACGGGTGATACGGAGATGCAATTCTATGATTAACATCATACTTAGCAAGCATTTTACCAAAAACACCATGAATAAAATGTGAACCACCATCAGTCATTAAGTATCTAGGGACTCCAAACCTCGGAAAAATAACTTCTTTAAGCATCTTAATAGAGGTGTTATGATCAGCACTACTAGTTGGAATAGCTTCTACCCACTCGGTAACGTAATCAACAACCACTAAAATATGTGTATACCCATTGGAGGAAGGAAACAGTCCCATATAATCAAAGTCCCAAACATCAAATGGTTCAATAACAAGCGAATAATTCATAGGCATTTCTTGACGTCTACTAATATTACCAGTTCTTTGACATTCATCACAAGATAAGAGAAACTTACATGCATCTTTGAAGAGAGTAGACCAATAAAAACCGTATCGCAATACCTTATGTGCAGTTCTATCTCTAGCATGGTGTCCTCCATAAGCTTTGGAGTAACACTTGCGTAGGATCTGTTCCTGTTCATGCTCAGGTACACAACGTATAATGACACCATCTACTCCTTGTTTATAAAGGTGTGGGTCATCCCAAAAGTAATGTCTTAAATCATAGAAGAACTTTTTCTTTTGCTGGTATGTGAAACTAGGTGGTATAAATTTAACAACTATGTAATTAGCATAATCAGCATACCATGCAGCAGTTCGAGAAGCATTTATGACAGCTAGTTCCTCATCAAGAAAGCTATCATTAATAGTTAGTGGGTCATCAAGAACATTCTCTAACCTAGACAAGTTGTCTACAACGGGGTTCTCAGCTCCCTTTCTATCAATAATATGCAAATCAAATTCTTCTAGCTAGAGAACCCATCTAATAAGTCTAGGTTTAGCATCTTTCTTTTCCATAAGATATTTAATAGCAGCATGATCAGTGTGAACAGTTACTTTAGAATCAACAATATAAGTCTGAACTTATCACAAGCAAATACAACTGCTAAAAATTCCTTTTCAGTAGTAGCATAATTTCTTTGGTCACTGTCTAGTGTTTTACTAGCATATTGGATAACATTTAATTTCTTATCAACTCTTTGTCCTAACACAACACCTACAGCATAATCACTAGCATCACACATAATTTCAAAGGGTAAATTCCAATCAGGAGGCTGAACAATAGGTGCAGAAATCAAAGCTTTCTTAATTATTTCAAATGCTTCTACACAATCATCATCAAAGACAAAAGGAACTTTTTGTAAGAGAATAGTCAGAGGCCTAGAAATTTTTGAGAAGTCCTTAATGAACCTCCTATAAAAACCGGCATGACCAAGGAGACTTCTTATACCTTTAATGTCCTTAGGACACGACATCTTTTCAACAGCATCAACTTTAGCTTTATCAACTTTAATACCTCTTTCAGAAATTTTATGCCCCAAGACAATACCTTCATTAACCATAAAGTGGCACTTCTCGCAATTCAAGACAAGATTAGTTTCTTCACATCTCTGCAAAACTCGATCAAGGTTGCTTAAGCAATCATCAAAAGAAGCTCCATAAACGGAGAAATCATCCATGAAAACCTCCACAATCTTTCCACAAAAGTCAGAGAATATAACAGTCATACATCTTTGAAAGGTAGCAGGTGCATTGCATAAACCAAAAGGCATACGTCTATAAGCAAAGGTACCGAAAGGGCAAGTGAAAGTTGTCTTTTCTTGATCCTCTTTTGACACAGGTATTTGAGAAAAACCAGAATAACCATCTAGAAAGCAGAAATGTGTATGTTTGGATAGTCTTTCTAGCATTTGATCAATAAAAGGTAAAGGGTAATGATCCTTTTTAGTAGCTTTATTTAATTTGCGGAAATCAATTACCATTCTATAACCTGTAATAATTCTTTGTGGGATCAATTCATCTTTATCATTAGGAATAACAACAATACCTCCCTTCCTAGGGACACAATGGACAGGACTTACCCACTGACTATCAGCAACGGGATAAATTATACCTGCCTCCAGAAGCTTTAGTATTTATTTTCTTACCACTTCTTTCATCTTAGGATTTAACCGTTGTTGGTGATCAACAACCGGTTTCGCGTCTTTCTCCAATTTTATTTTGTGTTGGCATAGAGTGGGACTAATGCCCTTGAGATCATCAAGAGTATATCCAATAGCAGCATGATGCTTCTTCAGAGTTTTCAATAATTTCTTTTCTTCATGCTCTGGAAGGTTAGCACTAATAATAACATGATATATGTTTTTCTCATCAAGATGAGCATACTTAAGAGTATCAGGTAATGGCTTAAGCTCAAACACGGGATCACCCTTGGGTGGAGGAGGATTCCCTAGAATTTCAATAGGCAAGTTGTGTTTCAAAATAGGTCCCTGTTTAAAGAATACTTCATCTATTTCCCTTCTTTCATTCATAAACATATCATTTTCATGGTGTAGCAAATATTGTTCTAAAGGATCATCAGGAGGCACGGCAATAGAAGCAAGACCAATAATTTCATCTTTACTAGGCAATTCTTTATCATGGTGTTGCCTACGAAATTTAGTAAAATTAAACTCATGAGACATATCCCCCAAACCAATAGTAACAACATCCATTTTGAAATCTATCTTAGCATTAACAGTATTCAAGAAGGGTATACCAAATATAATGGGACAAAAGTCATCTTGTGGGGAACCAAGAACAAGAAAATCAGCAGGATATTTAACTTTCCCACACAAGACTTCAACATCTCTAACAATCCCAACTGGTGAAATAGTGTCTCTATTGGCAAGCTTAATTGTAACATCAATTTCCTCTATCTCAGCATGTGCAATATCATGCATAATTTCTTTGTATAAGTAATGAGGTATTGCACTTGCACTAGCACCCATATCACATAAGCCATGATAGAAATGATCTCCTATTTTAACAGAAATAATACGCATGCCTACAACAGGTCTATGTTTATTTCTAGTATCGGGTCTAGCAATTCTAGCAGCTTCATCACAGCCGTAAATAACATGCCCATCAATATTATCGGCTAAGAGATCTTTAACCATAGCAATACTAGGTTCAACTTTAATTTTCTCAGAGGGTGTAGGTGTTCTAGTATTACTTTTATGAACCATAGTTGAAGCTTTAGCATGATCCTTTATTCTAACAGGGAAAGTTGGTTTCTCAATATAAGCGGTAGGAACAACAGGACCACCATTATAAGTAATGGTCTTTTATTCAACTTTAATAGGTGCAACTACTTTTACTTCAATGGGAGGATTATATTTAAACCACTTCTACTTAGGGAGATCAACACGAGTAGCAAAGGATTCACAGAAAGAAGCTATTATCTCAGAGTCAAGTCCATATTTAGTGCTAAATTCACGAAAGGTATCGGTATCCATAAAATATTTAACACAATCAAACTTTGGGGTTATACCTGACTCCTTACCTTCGTCGAGATCCCAATCTTCAAAGTTGCGTTTAATTCTCTCCAATAAATCCCATTTGAATTCAATAGCCTTCATCATAAAAGAACCAGTACAAGAAGTATCGAGCATGGAGCGATCATTGAGAGAAAGCCGATCATAAATTTTTTGGATAATAATTTCTCTTAAGAGCTCATGATTGGGGCATGAATATAACATTAAATTAAGCCTCCCCCAAGCTTGAGCGATGCTTTCTCCTTCGTGAGGCAAAAAATTATATATATAATTACGATCACGATGAACAAGATGCATAGGATAAAACTTCTGATGAAATTCCAATTTCAATCAGTTGTAGTTCCATGATCCCATATCATCACATAGCCTAAATCATGTCAATGCCTTTACCTTCGAAGATAAAGGGAAGACCTTCTGCTTGATAACATCCTCGGGCATACCTGCAAGCTTGAATAATCCACAAACTTCATCCACATAGATTAGGTGCAAATCGGGATGTAGTGTTCCGTCTCCTGTAAAAGGATTAGCTAGCAGTTTCTCTATCATACCCGAAGGAATTTCAAAGTAAACATTTTCAGTAGGTTCAGTAGGTTGAGGATCAACTCTTTGCTCTACTGGTCAGGGTGAAGATACTCCGAACAAGCCCCTCAAAGGATTATGTTCCATAGTAACAAGTGAAAGTAAATTTCAGCACACTGTATAAATTTTTCCTTACTAAATTCCACCTACCAAAGGCGCTTCACTCCTCGGCAGCGACGCCATAAAAGAGTCTTGATGACCCACAAGTATAGGGGATATATCGTAGTCCATTCGATAAGTAAGAGTGTAGAACCCAATGAGGAGCAGAAGGAAATGATAAGCAGTTTTCAGTAAGGTATTCTCTGCAAGCACTGAAATTATTGGTAACAGATAGTTTTGTGATAAGGTAATTTGTAACGGGTAATAAGTAGTAAAAGTAAATAAGGTGCAGCAAGATGGCCCAATCCTTTTTGTAGCCAAGTACAAGCCTGGACAAACTCTTATATAAAGGAAAACGCTCCCGAGGACACATGGGAGTTATCGTCAAGCTAGTTTTCATCACGCTCATATGATTCGCTTTCGGTACTTTGATAATTTGATATGTGGGTGGACCGGTGCTTGGGTACTGCCCCTCCTTGGACAAGCATCAAACTTATGATTAACCCCTCTTGCAAGCATCCGCAACTACAAAAGAAGTATTAAGGTAAACCTAATCATAGCATGAAACATATGGATCCAAATCAACCCCTTACGAAGCAACTCATAAACTAGGGTTTAAGCTTCTGTCACTCTAGCAACCCATCATCTACTTATTACTTCCCAATGCCTTTCCCTAGGCCCAAACAATGGTGAAGTGTCATGTAGTCGATGTTCACATGACACCACTAGTGGAGAGATAACATACATCTCATCAAAATATTGAACGAATACCAAATTCACATGACTACTTATAGCAAGACTTCTCCTATGTCCTCGGGAACAAACATAACTACTCACAAATCATATTCATGTTCATAATCAGAGGGGTATTAATATGCATGAAGGATCTGAACATATGATCTTCCACCAAGTAAACCAACTAGCATTAACTATAAGGAGTAATCAACACTACTAGTAACCCACATGTACCAATCTATGGTTTTGAGACAAAAATTGGATGCAAGAGATGAACTAGGGTTTGAGATGAGATGGTGCTAGTGAAGATGTTGGTTAAAGATTGACCCCCTCCCGATGAGAGGATCGATGGTGATGACGCTGGTGATGATTTCCCCCTCCCAGAGGGATATTTCCCCGGCAGAACAGCTCCGTCGGAGCCATAGATTTGTTCCGCCAAGGTTCCGCCTCGTGGCGGTGGAGTTTCATCCCGTAAGCTTTCTTATGATTTTTCCCGGACGAAAGACCTCATATAGCAGAAGATGGGCACCAGAGGGCTGCCAGGGGGCCCACGAGGCAGGGGGCACGCGCCTAGGTGGGTAGGGCGCGCCCCCACCCTCGTGGATGGTGGGTGGCCCCCCTCTGGTGCTTCCTTCACCCAATATTTTTTATATATTCTGAAAATGACTCTCGTGGAGTTTCAGGACTTTTGGAGCTGTGCAGAATAGGTCTCTAATATTTGCTCCTTTTCCAGCCTAGAATTCCAGCTGCCAGTATTCTCCCTCTTCATGTAAACCTTGTAAAATAAAGAGAGAATAGGCATAAGTATCGTGACATAATGTGTAATAACATCCCATAATGCAATAAATATCGATATAAAAGCATGATGCAAAATGGACGTATCACTTGATATCTTTTATGATGGACTAGCCGGTGCTTCTAGGGACCACCTAGATAGTTGTGTTGGTTGGGCTTTCAGGGAAAGAACTTTTGAGCAATCTGAAAACTATTGAATAATATATTGAGCAATGATAATTATTGGACACTTCCTGAGCCAACTCCTAAGCCAACTTTGAAGAAAAGAGGTATTCTATTTCTCAGTCCTGAAGATATGCAAGAGGCAAAGAAACTTATGAAAGAAAAAGGTATTAAAGCTGAATATGTTAAGAATCTACCGCATAATGAAGAAATACATGGTCTTGATGACCCGACACAGGTAGTAGAGGTAAACTCTCTCTATAGATTTGATGAAGGTGATATTCCTTATAATAAGTCTGCTAGTCAATGCTTGGATGAGTTTGATAATTTTATTGTTAAACAAGAAAACTTCAATGCTTATGTTAGTAGACAATTGAAACATAATGCTCACATGCTTGAATACTTGGGTGATTATATGAGTAGAACTATTAATGATCTTAAGCTCATTAGTAAACATGCTTCCATGGTTAGAACTCAAGTAGAACAAGTACTTAAGGCACATGATGATTTTCTCAATGAGTTGAATAGTAAGAATAATGATAATGCTGTTAGGGTTATGACTAGAGGTGGTAAAATGACCCAAGAACCTTTGTATCCCGAGGGCCATCCTAAGAGAATTTAGCAAGATTCTGAGAGAATTAATACTCATGCACCTAGTCCTAGTAATAAAAAGAAGAAGAAAACTGATAGGACTTTGCATGCCTCTAGTGAACCTGTTATAGACACACCTGGGAATCCCAATGATATTTCTATTTCTGATGCTGAGACACAATCTGGTGGTGAACATGAACCTAGTGATGATGGTATTGATGATGTTCATGTTGATGCTCAACCTAGTAATGATAATGATGTAGAGATTGAACCTGTTGTTGATCTTGATAACCCACCATCAAAGAATCAACGTTATAATAAGAGAGACTTTGTTGCTACAAAACATGGTAGAGAAAGAGAACCATGGGTTCAAAAACCCATGCCCTTTCCTCCTAAGCCATCCAAGAAAAAGGATGATGAGGATTTTGAGTGCTTTGCTGAAATGATTAGACCTATCTTTTTGCGTATGCGTTTGATTGATATGCTCAAAATGCCTCCTTATGCGAAGTATATGAAAGATATTGTTACAAATAAAAGAAAGATACCGGAAGCTGAAATTTCCACCATGCTTGCTAATTATACTTTTAAGGGTGGAATACCAAAGGAACTTGGAGATCCATGAGTACCAACTATACCATGCTACATTAAAAGAAACTATGTTAAAACTGCTTTATGTGATCTTGGAGCCGGTGTTAGTGTTATGCCTTTCTCTTTGTATTGTATACTTGAATTGAATAAGTTGACACCTACTGAAATTCCTTTGCAAATGGCTGATAAATCAACTGCTATACTCATCGTTATTTGTGAGGATGTGCCTGTTGTGGTTGCAAACGTTACTATCTTAACAGACTTTTTAATTATTGATATTTCCAAGGACGATAGTATGTCGATCATCCTTGGTAGACCCTTTTTGAATATTGCAGGGGCTATTATTGATTGCAACAAAGGCAATGTCACTTTTCATGTTAATGATAATTAACACATGGTACACTTTCCGAAGAAACAACCTCAAGTTCATAGTATCAATTCTATTGGAAAAATTTCAACTATTACTATTGGAGGTTTTGAATTCCCTCTTCCTACTGTCAAAAACAAATATGATATTCTTATTGTTGGGGACATGCATATCCCCGTTGAGGTAACCTAGTCCTATTCGAAAATTCTCCGGTTTCATGTCATTTGGAAGAAGTTTGTTAATAAGACTTGATCAACCTTGTTAATGGATTCCTTTTTGATGAGCATGAGATGGATGAATTTAGAGAGCACAACTCTTTCTACCCACTTTTTAATTTCTATTATTTAGATTAAATAAAGCAAAAATAGTATTTTTTTGTCTGTTTTCTGAATTATCCATGCAATAAAAAATGACCCGAAAATAAAAGTTCTCCAAATGCCCTAAAAATTTAGTATCATTTTTTATAGAATATTTTAGAATTTCTGGCACTGAACATGCACCAGGGGGATGCACCAGTGGGCCACAAGGGTGGAGGGCGCGGCCGACCCCTGGGCACGCACCCTGCCTTGTGGGTCCCACATGGGTCCCCTTCACTTATTCCAGCACCCATCCACTTCGTCTTCCTCCAGAAAAAATCATCCCGTTGCTCAAAGCCGTGTTCTAGCTCATCTTGCTGCCAATTTTGATCTCCTTGTGCAAAGCTCCATTTGCAAAACTATTTTGGGGGATTGTTCATCGGCATGTGACTCCTCAAATGGTCCAATTAGTTTTTGTTCTAGTGCTTTATTTATTGAATTTTTTTGCTGCTGTGGTGACCCTGTTCTTGAGCTTGCATGTCAAATTTATATGGTCCAAAGTAGTTTTGACGCATGATATAGCTTCTAGGCACTTGTAGGAGTACTTTCTATCAATCTTGCTGAGTTTGGTTCACATTTATTTTGAGTCACTAAAAATTTCAGAATGTTGTAGAGAAAGAAAATGATGAGGAGATTGTTGAGAGGCTCCATGAGCCGGGGTTCGAAGGAAAAAGGAAATGAGGAGAAGAAGAACCCCAAGTATAACATTCCTCGCACCGTGGAGGTTTGGCCATGTGATGCATTCTTGGGGGCAGCCAGAATTTATGATGATTTCTATTATTTGGCTAAGAATGCAGGCATCACCGACTTTCTCCATGATAAGTGTGATCAATACCTCCTACTCACTAATACTTTTGTGCAAAGTTTTCACTTTCATGCTAGGAGATCACCACCCATGGTAGAATTTTATTTATATGATGAGCATAAGGAGATGACGCTTTAAGACTTTTGTGAGGTTTGGAAATTACCTTATGAGAGTAGCGTCGATGAGCCACATCCTAGAGGTGTGGAAGATTTTATTGATGAAGTTACTGTTGGGGAAAGGAGAAAGGTGTTGGAAGCGAGAGTGGCTAGTATACATTTTCCTATTTTGCGCTATGATACGTCTCCAACGTATCTATATTTTTCGATTTTTCCATGCTATTATATTATCTATTTTGGATGTTTAATGGGCCTTAATATACCTTTTTATATTATTTTTGGGACTAACCCATTAACCGAAAGCCCAGTGCAAATTGCTATTTTTTTGCCTATTTCGGTGTTTCGCAGAAAAGGAATATCAAACGGAATCCAAACGGAATGAAACCTTCGCGAGGATATTTTTTGGAACAAACGTGATCCAGGAGACTTGGAGTGGACGTCAAGGAAGCAGCGAGGCTGCCACGAGGTAGGAGGGCGCGCCTAGGGGGGCTAGGCGCGCCCCCACCCTCGTGGGCCCCTCGCAGCTCCACCGACCTACTTCTTTCGCCTATACATACTCTTATACCCTGAAACCTTCGGGGAGAGCAACGAAACACCTTTTCCACCGTCGCAACCTTATGTACCCGTGAGATCCCATCTTGGGGACTTTTCCGGTGATCTGTCGGAGGGGGATTTGATCACAGAGGGCTTCTACATCAACTCCATAGCCTCTCCGATGATGTGCGAGTAGTTTACCACAGACCTTCAGGTCCATAGTTATTAGCTAGATGGCTTCTTCTCTCTCTTTGGATCTCAATACAAAGTTCTCCTCGATCTTCTTGGAGATCTATTCGATGTAACTCTTTTTGCGGTGTGTTTGCCGAGATCCGATGAATTGTGGGTTTATGAACTTGATTATCTATGAATATTATTTGATTCTTCTCTGAATTCTTATATGCATGATTTGATATCTTTGCAAGTCTCTTTGAATTATCGGTTTAGTTTGGCCTACTAGATTGATCTTTCTTGCAATGGGAGAAGTGCTTAGCTTTGGGTTCAATCTTGCGGTGCTCGATCCCAGTGACAGAAAGGGAAACGACACGTATTGTATTGTTGCCATCGAGGATAAAAAGATGGGGTTTATACCATTTTGCTTGAATTTACCCCTCTACATCATGTCATCTTGCCTAATGCATTGCTCCGTTCTTATGAACTTAATACTCTAGATGCATGCTAGATAGCGGCCGACGTGTGGAGTAATAGTAGTAGATGCAGACTCGTTTCGGTTTACTTGACACGGACGTGATGCCTATATTCATGATCATTGCCTTAGATATAATCATAACTATGTGCTTTTCTATCAATTGCTCGACAGTAATTTCTTCACTGATACGTCTCTGTCGTATCTAGTTTTCCAAACACTTTTGCCCTTGTTTTGGACCCTAATTTGCATGATTTGAATGGAACTAACCCGGACTGACGCTGTTTTCAGCAGAATTGTCATGGTGTTATTTTTGTGCAAAAATAAAAGTTCTCGGAATGACCTGAAAATCAACGAAGAATTATTTTGGAATATATAAAAAATACTGGAAGAAGAATCCATGTCAGGGCGGCCTCCACCTGTCCACGAGGGTGGGGGCGCGCCCTACCCCCTGGGCACGTGATACGTCTCCAACGTATCTATAATTTTTGATTGCTCCATGCTATATTATCTACTATTTTGGACTATATTGGGCTTTATTTTCCACTTTTATATTATTTTTGGGACTAACCTATTAACCGGAGGCCCAGCCCAGAATTGCTGTTTTTTTGCCTATTTCAGTGTTTTGAAGAAACGGAATATCAAACGGAGTCCAAACGGAATAAAACCTTCGGGAACGTGATTTTCTCACCGAACGTGGTCCAAGAGACTTGGACCCTACTCCAAGGAGTCAAAGAGGAGGTCACGAGGGTGGGGGGCGCCCCCCCTAGGGCGCGCCCCCTGCCTCGTGGGCCCCTCGGAGCTCCACCGACGTACTCCTTCCTCCTATATATACCTACGTACCCCCAAATGACCAGATACGGAGCAAAAAACCTAATTCCACCGCCGCAACTTTCTGTATCCACGAGATCCCATCTTGGGGCCTGTTCCAGAGCTTCGCCGGAGAGGGCCGTCATCACGGAGGGCTTCTACATCATCATAGCCTCTCCGATGAAGTGTGAGTAGTTTACCTCAGACCTTCGGGTCCATAGTTAGTAGCTAGATGGCTTCTTCTCACTTTTTGGATCTCAATACAAAGTTCTCCCCCTCTCTTGTTGAGATCTATTCGATGTAATCTTCTTTTTGCGGTGTGTTTGTTGAGACCGATGAATTATGGGTTTATGATCAAGTCTATCTATGAATAATATTTGAATCTTCTCTGAATTCTTTTATGTATGATTGGTTATCTTTGCAAGTCTCTTCGAATTATCCGTTTGGTTTGGCCAACTAGATTGGTAGTTCTTGCCATGGGAGAAGTGCTTAGCTTTGGGTTCGATCTTGCGGTGTCCTTTCCCAGTGACAGAAGGGGCAGCAAGGCACGTATTGTATCGTTGCCATCGAGGATAACAAGATGGGGTTTATTTCAGATTGCATGAATTTATCTCTCTACATCATGTCATCTTGCTTAAGGTGTTACTCTGTTTTTAACTTAATACTCTAGATGCATGCTAGATAGCAGTCGATGAGTGGAGTAATAGTAGTAGATGCAGAATCGTTTCGGTCTACTTGTTACGGACGTGATGCCTATATACATGATCATTCCTAGATATTATCATAACTATGTTCAATTCTGTCAATTGCTTAACAGTAATTTGTTCACCCACCGTAGAATACTTATGCTCTTGAGAGAAGCCACTAGTGAAACCTATGGCCCCCGGGTCTATTCTCATCATATCAATCTCCATCACTTTAATCTTGTTTTGCTTTTTTACTTTGCCTTTACTTTTTACTTTGCATCTTTATACCAAAAATATTATATCTATCAGATCTCACTCTCATAAGTGACCGTGTGTGACGCCCCGATTTAATCGTACACTAATCATACACGCAAACGTGTACGATCAAGATCAGGGACTCACGGGAAGATATCACAACACAACTCTACAAATAAAATAAGTCATACAAGCATCATAGTACAAGCCAGGGGCCTCGAGGGCTCGAATACAAGAGCTTGATCATAGACGAGTCAGCGGAAGCGACAATATCTGAGTATAGACATAAGTTAAACAAGTTTGCCTCAAGGAGGCTAGCACAAACTGGAATACAGATCGAAAGAGGCGCAGGCCTCCTGCCTGGGATCCTCCTAACTACTCCTGGCCGTCGTCAGCGGGCATCACGTAGTAGTAGGCACCTCCGGTGTAGTAGGAGTCATCGTCGAAGGTGGCGTCTGGCTCCTGGGCTCCAACATCTGGTTGCGACAACCAGGTAGAAGGGATAGGGGGAAAATAGGGAGAAAGCAACCGTGAGTACTCATCCAAAGTACTCGCAAGCAGGGAACTACACTACATATGCATGGGTATCAAATGGAATAAGGGTATCATATGTGGACTGAACTGCAGAATGCCAGAATAAGAGGGGGATAACTAATCCTGTCGAAGACTATGCTTCTGGCAGCCTCCGTCTTGCAGCATGTAGAAGAGAGTAGACTGAAGTCCTCCAAGTAGCATCGCATAGCATAACCCTAACCGATGATCCTCCCCTCGTCGCCCTGTTAGAGAGCGATCACCGGGTTATATCTGGCACTTGGAAGGGTGTGTTTTATTAAGTATCTGGTTCTAGTTGTCATAAGGTCAAGGTACAACTCCAAGTCGTCCTGTTACCGAAGATCACGGCTATTCGAATAGATTAACTTCCCTGCAGGGGTGCACCACATAACCCAACACGCTCGATCCCATTTGGCCGGACACACTTTCCTGGGTCATGCCCGGCCTCGGAAGATCAACACGTCGCAGCCCCACCTAGGCACAACAGAGAGGTCAGCACGCCGGTCTAAACCTAAGTACACAGGGGTCTGGGCCCATCGCCCTTAGCACACCTACACGTTGCGAACGCGGCCGGAAGCAGAACTAGCCCCCTTAATACAAGAGCAGGCTTACGTTCCAATCCGGTGCGCGCCGCTCAGTCGCTGACGTCACGAAGGCTTCGGCTGATACCACGACGCCGGGATACCCATAACTACTCCCACGTAGATGGTTAGTGCGTATAGACCAAATGGCCAGACTCAGATCAAATACCCAGATCTCGTTAAGCGTGTTAAGTATCCGCGAACGCCGACCAGGGCCAGGCCCACCTCTCTCCTAGGTGGTCTGAACCTGCCCTGTCGCTCCACCTCAAAGATCCACTCGTGGGTGCTCCTACGAGCCGACCCATCTTTAATCACCACATGTATCATGTATAAAGTATATAGAATATACCCGTGGTCACCTCCCGAGTGATCACGGCCCGATAGTATAGCATGGCAGACGGACAGGAATGTAGGGCCACTGATGATAAACTAGCATCCTATACTAAGCATTAGGATTGCAGGTAAAGGTAACAACAGTAGTAGCAAGGACAGGCTATGCATCAGGATAGGATTAACGGGAAGCAGTAACATGCTACACTACTCTAATGCAAGCAGTATAGAGAAGAGTAGGCGATATCTGGTGATCAAAGGGGGGGCTTGCCTGGTTGCTCTGGCAAGAGAGAGGGGTCGTCAACACCGTAGTCGTACTGGGTAGCAGCGGCGTCGGTCTCGGTGTCTAGCGAGAGAAGAGGGGGAAGAAACAATAAATATAATGCAAACAGATGCATAATGATGCATGACATGACAAAATGTGATGCTAGGTGTGCCCTAACGCGGTACGAGGGGGTACCGGTGAAGGGGGAAAACATCTGGAAAAGTATTCCCAGCGTTTCGCGTTTTCGGGCAGAGGAGCCGGAGGGGGAAAGTTACATGTTCGATAGGTTAGGGGGTGTGGCGGACGAACGGGCTGCGTATCCGGGTTCGTCTCGTCGTTCTGAGCAACTTTGATGTACAAAGTTTTTACATCCGATCTACGGTTTATTTTATATTAATTTCCAAAGTTTTTAATTCATTTTTAGAATTAACAGAATTAATTTAATTTAAAATTGCCATTATGATGTCAGCATGAGGTCAGCGTGATGTCATCAGTCAACCAGTTAGTTGACTTAGTCAAACTGACAGGTAGGTCCCACATGTCATTGGCTGAAGACTAATTATCTGTTAACTTTTAATTAGCAGGTTTAATTAGAGTTAATTAGTTAACTAAATAGGGTTAGTTAAGTTAATTACTTCACTAATTAATTAATTAATTAATTATTAATTAATTTTATTAAGTCATTTTTTTATTTCCATTTTCTTTTCTTCTCTTTTTTTTAACGTTCTGGGGCCGGGCCCCACATGTCTGTGGCCCATCGGGGCCTAGAGGGCGCGGGCGAGCGGGTGCAGGCGCTCGCCCGAACGGGGCGCGGGCAAGGCCGTGGCCGGCGATGGCCACCGGAGTGGCGGCGCGGCACCGGTAAGGGGAAGCAGGGGCGAGGCCAGGTGCAGTGGTGGCCGGCGGAGAGGCGGGGCCGCAAGGGCCATCGCAGGCGCGGCGGGCGCTAGGGAGGCGCAGCGGCAGCAGCGGTGCGCGGCCACGGCGGGGCTCGCGCGGTCGCGGTCGAGGGATAGGGGAGAGGGAGGCGGTTTGCTCACTTCAGAGAGTAAGGTCTGGGCAACGGGGCGCGGGGAGCGACTCGGGGAGGAGGACGAGGAGGTCCGGCGTGGGGAGGAGATCCGGCGAGGTCGACGAGGCGACGGTGATTTGGGGAAGACGGTGAGGGGCTCCGGCGACGCGGTCCTCGTGCGGCGGGGCGAGGTAGCTCCGGGCGAGGTCCCGCGTCAGCATGGTCGTGGACGGGCGGCGGGGCGCCAGTGGGGCGACAGGAGGGGGCCGGCTCTGCGAGGGGGGATGACGGCGACGTGGAGGCGGCGCTGGGGCGATGGGATCGGGGGGTTGCCCCGATCCAGATCGGGGAAGGGCGAGAGGGAGGAGTGGGAGAGAATGGGGGCGACGTGGGGGTGGGGGTTAGGGTTTCAGGGGGATAAGGTGGAGTGGGAGGGTCGCAGTGGACGTCTGCTGCGACTCGGACCCTGATCAGGAACCAGGCCCGAGCCACAGACTGGGGGATTCTTCGTTATTATTTTTTTATTATTTACCTTGTCTTTTCTTTTATTTATTCTTTTCTGTTTTAATTCATTTAAAAGCATCTAGGCTTTTTATAAAAATGCGTTTACTTCACCATAATTACCGATGCAATAATAGACATAGCCCAAACATTTTATTTTTAATATTTGAAAACTTTTATTGTCGACTTTGTTAGAATTTGACGCGGTTTCGAATTATCCTGAGATTAGTAACAGTAACCGCAGATGTCACGGCATCATTAGGAGAGTTTTACTGTAGCCAAATTATCCGGGCATTACAAATCTCCTCCACTACAAGAAATCTCGTCCCGAGATTTAGGAGGTAGAAGGAAACAACGCGGGGTATTCATCACGCAGGCGATCCTCGCGTTCCCAAGTGGCTTCGTCTTCAGAGTGATTCGACCACTGGACTTTGAGGAATTTGATCGCCTTCTGATGTGTGCGGCGTTCAGCTTGGTCAAGAATGCGGACCGGATGCTCTTTGTAAGAGAGGTCCTGTTGCAATTCAAGCACTTCATGATCCACCGCTCGGATTGGATCCTTGAAGCAACGGCGGAGTTGTGACACACGGAACACATCGTGAACCTGAGAAAGGTTCGGCGGAAGCTCCAGTTGATATGCCACCTTTCCACGCCTTTCGAGAATAGTGAAGGGATCGATATAGCGAGGAGCTAGCTTGCCCTTGATCCCGAAGCGGTGAGCACCCTTCATTGGTGTAACTCGAAGATAAGCCTTTTCGCCAGGTTGATAGACCATGTCTTGGTGATGACGGTCATACTGACTTTTCTGACGTGACTGAGCAGTCTTGAGATTCTCGCAAATAATGCGGACTTGTTCTTCGGCCTGTTGGATAATATCCGGACCGAAGAGTGGACGTTCCCCAGTTTCTGACCAGTTCAGAGGGGTTCGACACTTTCGGCCATATAGCACTTCGAAGGGGGACATCTTCAGACTAGCTTGATAGCTATTATTATAAGAGAACTCGGCATATGGAAGAGATTCCTCCCATTTCTTGCCGAATGAGATTACACAAGCTCGAAGCATGTCTTCGAGAACTTGGTTGACACGTTCAACCTGCCCTTGCGACTGAGGATGAAACGCAGTACTGAACGACAGATGAGTTCCCATAGCTTCTTGGAAACTCGCCCAAAACCTTGAAGTGAATAAGCTGCCACGGTCTGAACTGATAACCAGTGGAATACCGTGAAGTGAAACAATTCTGGCCATGTAGAGAGTAGCAAGCTGATTAGCAGTGATTGTCTCTTTGACCACCAGAAAATGGGCAACTTTGGAAAGCCGGTCAATGACGACAAGAATAGCATCATTACCTTTCTGCGATTTGGGAAATCCAGTGACGAAGTCCATTTCAACATGGTCCCATTTCCATTCAGGAATGGAGATAGGTTGCAGAGTTCCAGCAGGCCTTTGATGCTCTGCTTTGATTCGGCGACAAACGTCACACTCAGCAACATAACGAGCAATGTCCTGCTTCATATTAGACCACCAGAATCTTTGACGAATATCCTGGTACATCTTTGTACTACCAGGATGGATGGACAGAGGCGTATTATGAGCTTCTTGCATAACCCTTTTAGTCTTATCCAGGTTTTTCTTCGAACATGGTACCACTAGGCGGCCTTTGAAATACAAGGCGCCATCGTCAGCAACATTGAAGAATGAGGGCTTTCTTTTTTTGAGGCCGCGCTTAATCTTTAGGACTTCATCGTCACATTTCTGTATCCATTTGATGGTGTCCACAAGATCTGGTTTCGCAACCAGGGTATTGAGAGAACCTTTGGAAACAACATGGAGGTTCCGTTTGGGGAAACCTTCGGGAGGGGGAGCGAGTGATCCCGGAGGAACAATATGGAGGTTCAGCCTTCTAAATTCTTCGGCAAGCGAGGGCTGAACTTTGTGGACCTGGAGGTGGTTGCAGTAAGACTTGCGGCTCAAGGCATCAGCCATTACATTAGCCTTGCCGGGGGTATAGGATATACCCACGTCAAAGTCTGCAACAGTCTCCATCCATCTTTGCTGGCGTAGGTTCAAATCTGGCTGAGTAAACAGATACTTCAGACTTTGATGGTCGGTGAAGATCTCGCAACGATTACCGAGAAGGTAATGTCGCCACTGCTTCAGTGCATGAATGACAGCAGCAAGCTCGAGGTGATGAACTGGGTAGTTTTCTTCGTGAGGGCGCAGTTGACGAGAGGCATAAGCAATCACTCTGCGCTCTTGCATTAGGACACAGCCTAATCCTTGACGGGAAGTGTCGCAGTAAATGATGAAGTCCTTCTTAGTATCAGGTGGAGCAAGTACGGGGGCAGAAGTCAAATTGTCTTTGAGCACCTGGAAACTTTCCTGACACTTGTCTGTCCAGTCAAACTTGACACCCTTATGCAACAGATTAGTCAGAGGCCTGGCAATCTTGGAGAAGTTCTCGACGAATCGACGGCAATAGCTGGCGAGACCGAGAAAACTTCGGACTTGCTTGACGTTCTTTGGAGGAGTCCAATCGAGAATAGCCTGAACTCGCTCAGGGTTGATGGCAATACCATCCTTGGAGATGACATGCCCAAGATAGGTTACTTCGGGGAGCCAGAATTCACACTTGGAATACTTAGCATATAGTTGATGTTCTCGAAGCTTCTCCAGCACAAGACACAGATGTCCAGCATGTTCTTCCTCGCTCTTGGAAAATACAAGGATATCGTCCAGATAAACCACGACGAACTTGTCGAGGTAATCCATGAATATATAATTCATGAGACGAGAGAAGGTGGCGGGAGCATTCGTTAAGCCGAATGACATGACGGTCTACTCGTATGACCCATACCGAGTCACGAAGGCGGTTTTTGGGATGTCCTCTTCACGAACACGGATCTGGTGGTAACCCAACCTCAAGTCGAGTTTGGAGAACACTGATGAGCCAGCCAGTTGATCATAAAGGTCATTGATCCGAGGGAGAGGATATTTATTCTGAATGGTAGCTTGGTTTATAGGACGGTAGTCTTGGACTAAGCGGTTTGTCCCATCCTTCTTCTTAACAAAGAGAGAAGGTGCTCCCCAAGGAGAGCAACTTGGACGAATGAAACCTTTGACAAGAGATTTGTCGATTTCCTCCTTAAGCTCAATGAGTTCATGCGGCGGCATCTTGTAGGGTCGTTTAGCTATAGGGGTGATGCCGGGTTTCAAGTCGATGATGAATTCGACAGCTCTAGCAGGAGGAATCCCTGGAAGTTCTTCTGGGAAGGCGTCTTGGAATTCACATACGACGGGGATGTTTTCAATGCCCTCGAGTGGTGCAGCGTTCAACGCATTCAAGGCATAAAGACGTGCCGCGGCGTTCTGAACTAGATGAGCTTTGTAAGCAATTATTTCATCAGAAGGGTGTAGTAGATGGACGACCTTAGTGGCGCAAACTATAGAAGCAGTATGCGCTTTCAACCAATCCATTCCCAGAATGAGGTCGATGCTACAGGACTTTAGTACGATGGGGGAGGCAAGGAATTCCAGTCCTTCAATTTCAACGGGAACGTTGTGACTAACCATAGAGGTTTGACACTGGCCCGCAGGAGTGTGTACCACAATCGCAGTGTTCATCTCTTCGTATTTAATGCCATGCATGAATGCAAACTCAGCTGATATGAATGAATGTGATGCTCCTGTATCAAATAAAACAGATGCTGGTACTGAATTTACGAGGAGTGTACCCATCACGGTAGCAGGCTGGTCTAGAACTTCATTGAGATCAACATGGTTGGCATGAACATGACCATAAGACTTGGCACTGTTGTTGCGAGGCTGGTTGCTTCCACGGCCAGTTGCTGGGAGGGCCAGTTGATTCTGGTTCTGATTGCAATCCCTAGCACGGTGACCTGGCTGACCACACTTGTAGCAGAGGCCATTATTGGGAGTGGGAACAGGAGCTTGTGGTGGTGGAGCTGGAAGTCTTGGCTGCCTAGTTGGAGCAGTAGGCAGACGAGGTGCAGCATAGGACTGCCTTGGGGCAGGTGCATTCGGCTGGTACATGCTGTTGGGAATCCATATCTTGCGCTTCTGCGAGGACGGGCCCGAAGAAGAGCCCGTGTCACGGTTGCGCCTGTGAGAGCCCTGGTATTCCTGCAGACCAGTTTCGACATTGATGGCCTTGTTCACCAGGGTGGCGAAATCAGCAAAGTCATGCACTAGAAGTGCGAGCTTGATGTCAGCTTGAAGGCCATCACGGAACTTCTCCTGTCTGCGTGCATCAGTTCCAATGTCTTCTTCAGCATAGCGGGACAAGTCAAGAAACTCCCACTGGTAAGTTTCCACAGTTTTGTTGCCTTGGGTGAGATTGTGGAACTCACGCTTCTTCCGGTCCATGACTCCCTGAGGAATGAAGCGAGCACGGAAGGCAGCTTGGAAGTCTGGCCAGGTGATGATTGTTCCAGCTGGCAGAGTACACCTGTGGCTGTCCCACCATTGAGCCACGGGTCCTTTCAGGAAGAAGGAAGCAAAGGTGACATAGCTGGCAGGGGCTACATCAGTAGACTCCATCTCATAGGTGATGTCACGGAGCCAGTCGTCAGCATCCAGAGGCTGAGTTGAGCTGCGGTACACGGTTGGGTTGAGGCGCATGAAATCTTGCAGGGTCACTTGGTTTGGCTGTTGGTTCATATTGGGGCGAGGAAACTGAGCCATAATATTCTCCATGAACTGACGATTCAGCTCAAACTGTTGCATCATCCCAGCCATGTACTCAGGCGGTAGTGGGGCGTTGCCACCACGACCACGACCACCTGGTCTAACCATCCTGCTAATATTTAACAGGGATAGTTCAGCATTGAGAAATTTGCAAAAACAAGAATCATTCATGATGAAACATACACATCGAAAGCAGCACGACAGATACTACATAGTAGTCGGCATATCTTACAAAAGAGATCATGCATAGAGTTCGTTACACAGCTTTCAGTACATAGGCTAAGACATCATAGGCGGCACACAGGCTCGCGGCGAATGCATCTAATACTAACAAGCAAGTCTACGCCAGTCCCATGCGGTACTGCGGAGGTAGGTGTAGCCCGACAGCTGGTAGTGACGCGAAGGGAAGACCTCCACGCGAGTAGCCTGGGGTCCGCGGATACTCTGGTGCGGAACCCGATGCGCAGGTGGCAGGAGAGGGCCCAATGCAGGAGAGTAGCCTCCCACATCTGGCCAGCTGACGCCCTGGGGCATCACGGTCCGGGCAGGGTAGATCGCAGAACGCGACAGATCACCAGAGCGGACAGAGGGGTGCAACAGCGTCAGAGCACGATACAGGTGCTGATGGGTGGTGTACAACTCATGGCGAAGAGCTCGGTTAGCTCTATCCAGCCCATCAGCATGCAGAACCAGGTTCTGATGGTAGAAGGGCTCTCGGGTGACAGTGGAGTAGGCAGCAGTGTAGTATCCCTCCGCACCAACATCAGATGCGATAGCAATGTGCCTGAAGGGGGAGGTATCCAACTCCTGATACTCTCCACGAAGACGTGTCAGAGCAGCATAAGCAGCATCGTGGACCGCCATATCAATAGTCACTCCAACACCATGAGCAGTGTGCAGCACAGTAGTGGAGTCATACTCCCGAGAGTAGAGGTGGACGATGGCACGGTACTGCTCTTGGTTGAAGTCCTGATACTCCTCATAGACGGTGTACTCAGGGTGCCAGTGATAACCCAGATAGGTCATCATCTCAACTAACACAGCAGGTGATCCTGAGGCACCAATGGCCGTCGTGTGGCGCACGACCTGCCTCGTGGGTTCCATCTGAAAACAAAGATGTTTTCACAGGAGTCAAATGACAATGTGGATAATGTTCAATTACTACTCTAAAGAATAACTAGGGCTTATCCAACTTTGGGGTGAACGTGGTCACGGGATCCTAGTGTTAGAGTTAGTAAAATCGTTTAACCTGAGTAGGAGAGAGTTCAGTGTCCCAGAGTAAGGATCGAGGAGTAAACGATCCTAACACCACCCAATGGCGACGTGGGCCCGTGAGGCACACAGCCATGTTAGTAAAAGTTTTGTAATGTCTAGACTCAACTTCGGCCAAGGAGTGTGGAAGGGGAATTCCTACAGGCAGTCGGCTCTGATACCAACTTGTGACGCCCCGATTTAATCGTACACTAATCATACACGCAAACATGTACGATCAAGATCAGGGACTCACGGGAAGATATCACAACACAACTCTACAAATAAAATAAGTCATACAAGCATCATAGTACAAGCCAGGGGCCTCGAGGGCTCGAATACAAGAGCTCGATCATAGACGAGTCAGCGGAAGCGACAATATATGAGTACAGACATAAGTTAAACAAGTTTGCCTCAAGGAGGCTAGCACAAACTGGGATATAGATCGAAAGAGGCGCAGGCCTCCTGCCTGGGATCCTCCTAACTACTCCTGGCCGTCGTCAGCGGGCATCACGTAGTAGTAGGCACCTCCGGTGTAGTAGGAGTCATCGTCGAAGGTGGCGTCTGGCTCCTGGGCTCCAACATCTGGTTGCGACAACCAGGTAGAAGGGATAGGGGGAAAATAGGGAGAAAGCAACCGTGAGTACTCATCCAAAGTACTCGCAAGCAGGGAACTACACTACATATGCATGGGTATCAAATGGAATAAGGGTATCATATGTGGACTGAACTGCAGAATGCCAGAATAAGAGGGGGATAACTAATCCTGTCGAAGACTATGCTTCTGGCAGCCTCCGTCTTGCAGCATGTAGAAGAGAGTAGACTGAAGTCCTCCAAGTAGCATCGCATAGCATAACCCTAACCGATGATCCTCCCCTCGTCGCCCTGTTAGAGAGCGATCACCGGGTTATATCTGGCACTTGGAAGGGTGTGTTTTATTAAGTATCTGGTTCTAGTTGTCATAAGGT
Source organism: Triticum urartu (assembly GCF_003073215.2). Lineage (NCBI taxonomy): Eukaryota > Viridiplantae > Streptophyta > Magnoliopsida > Poales > Poaceae > Triticum > Triticum urartu. Next base: position 341,860,720 of record NC_053022.1, read on the forward strand.
CAAGGTACCAACTCCAAGTCGTCCTGTTACCGAAGATCACGGCTATTCGAATAGATTAACTTCCCTGCAGGGGTGCACCACATTTCCCAACACGCTCGATCCCCTTTGTCCGGACACACTTTTCTGGGTCATGCCCGGCCTCGGAAGATCAACACGTCGCAGCCCTACCTAGGCACAACAGAGAGGTCAGCACGCCGGTCTAAATCCTATGGCGCAGGGGTCTGGGCCCATCGCCTTGCACACCTGCATGTGAACGCGGCCGGAAGCAGACTAGCCCTAATACAGAGAGGCTTACGTCCAATCCGGCGCGCGCCACTCAGTCGCTGACGTCACGAAGGCTTCGGCTGATACCACGACGGGATACCCATAACTACTCCGTAGATGGTTAGTGCGTATAGACCAAATGGCCAGACTCAGATCAAATCCAGATCTCGTTAAGCGTGTTAAGTATCCGCGAACGTCGACCAGGGCCAGGCCCACCTCTCTCCTAGGTGGTCGGAACCTGCCCTGTCGCTCCGCCTCAAAGATCCACTCGCGGGTGCTCCTACGAGCCGACCCGTCTTAGTCACCACATGTATCATGTATAAAGTATATAGTATATACCCGTGATCACCTCCCGAGTGATCACGGCCCGATAGTATAGCATGGCAGACGGACAAGGATGTAGGGCCACTGATGATAAACTAGCATCCTATACTAAGCATTAGGATTGCAGGTAAGGTAACAACAGTAGTAGCAAGGACAGGCTATGCATCAGTATAGGATTAACGAAAGCAGTAACATGCTACACTACTCTAATGCAAGCAGTATAGAGAAGAGTAGGCGATATCTGGTGATCAAAGGGGGGGCTTGCCTGGTTGCTCTGGCAAGAGAGAGGGGTCGTCAACACCGTAGTCGTACTGGGTAGCAGCGGCGTCGGTCTCGGTGTCTAGCGAGAGAAGAGGGGGAAGAACAATAAATATAATGCAAACAGATGCATAATGATGCATGACATGACAAAGTGATGCTAGGTGTGCCCTAACGCGGTACGAGGGGTACCGGTGAAGGGGGAAACATCCGGGAAAAGTATCCCCGGTGTTTCGCGTTTTCGGGCAGAGGAGCCGGAGGGGGAAAGTTGCGAGTTCATAGGTTAGGGGTGTGGCGGACGAACGGGCTGCGTATCCGGTTCGTCTCGTCGTTCTGAGCAACTTTGATGTACAAAGTTTTTACATCGCTTACGTTTATTTTATATTAATTTCAAAGTTTTTAATTCATTTTTAGAATTAACAGAATTAATTTAATTTAAAATTGCCATTATGATGTCAGCATGAGGTCAGCGTGATGTCATCAGTCAACCAGTTAGTTGACTTAGTCAAACTGACAGGCAGGTCCCACATGTCATTGGCTGAAGACTAATTATCTGTTAACTTTTAATTAGCAGGTTTAATTAGAGTTAATTAGTTAACTAAATAGGGTTAGTTAAGTTAATTACTTCACTAATTAATTAATTAATTAATTATTAATTATTTTATTAAGTCATTTTTTTATTTTCATTTTCTTTTCTTCTCTTTTTTTAACGTTCTGGGGCCGGGCCCCACATGTCTGTGGCCCATCGGGGCCTAGAGGGCGCGGGCGAGCGGGTGCGGGCGCTCGCCCGAACGGGGCGCGGGCAAGGCCGTGGCCGGCGATGGCCACCGGAGCGGCGGCGCGGCACCGGCAAGGGGAAGCAGGGGCGAGGCCAGGTGCAGTGGTGGCCGGCGGAGAGGCGGGGCCGCAAGGGCCACCGCAGGCGCGGCGGGCGCTAGGGAGGCGCAGCGGCAGCAGCGGTGCGCGGCCACGGCGGGGCTCGCGGTCGCGGTCGAGGGTAGGGAGAGGGAGGGGGTTTGCTCACTTCGGAGAGTAAGGTCTGGGCAACGGGGCGCGGGGAGCGACTCGGGGAGGAGGACGAGGAGGTCCGGGTGGGGAGGAGATCCGGCGAGGTCGACGAGGCGACGGCGATTTGGGGAAGACGGTGAGGGGCTCCGGCGACGCGGTCCTCGTGCGGCGGGGCGAGGTAGCTCCGGGCGAGGTCCCGCGTCAGCGTGGTCGTGGACGGGCGGGGGCGCCGGTGGGGCGACAGGAGGGGGCCGGCTCTGCGAGGGGGGATGACGGCGACGTGGAGGCGGCGCTGGGGCGATGGGATCGGGGGGTTGCCCCGATCCAGATCGGGCAAGGGCGAGAGGGAGGAGTGGGAGAGAATGGGGGCGACTTGGGGGTGGGGGTTAGGGTTTCAGGGGGATAAGGTGGAGTGGGAGGGTCCGGCCGGGCCAGTGGGCTGGTCTGGCGGCCCATCGGCCTGTCGGGCCGAGGCCCAGATGGGGGTTTCCTTCCGTCTTTTTTTTGTTTTACCTCTTGTCTTTTCTTTTTATTTATTCTTTTCTGTTTTAGTTCATTTAAAAGCATCTAGGCTTTTTATAAAAATGCGTTTTACTTCACCATAATTACCGATGCAATAATAGACATAGCCCAAACATTTTATTTTTAATATTTGAAAACTTTTATTGTCGACTTTAAATTTAAGTTAGAATTTGACGCGGTTTCGAATTATCCCGAGATTAGTAACAGTAACCGCAGATGTCACGGCATCATTAGGAGAGTTTTACTGTAGCCAAATTATCCGGGCGTTACACCGTGAAGGGATTGGCAACCCCTAATCGCGTTGGTTGCGAGTAGCTATCGTTTTGTGTAGGTACGAGGGACTTGAGCGTGGCCTCCTACTGGATTGATACCTTGGTTCTCAAAAACTAAGGGAAATACTTACGCTACTCTGTTGCATCATCCCTTCCTCTTCGGGGAAAACCAACGCAAGCTCAAGATGTAGCAAGAAGGATTTATGGCGTCGTTGCCGGGGAGTCTACGCAAAAAGTCAACATACCAAGTACCCATCACAATCCCTATCTCTCGCATTACATTATTTGCCATTTGCCTCTCGTTTTCCTCTCCCCCACTTCACCCTTGCCGTTTTATTCGCCCTCTCTCTCTATCCTCCCTCTCTATTTGCCTCTTTTGCCCGTTTGCTCTTGTTTGCTTGTGTGCTAGTTTGTTTGCTTGTCATCATGGCTAGTCTCATATCTTCTCCGTTGTCTCCCGAGAGTGAAGTTCTAAATTTTAAACAAAGGGAGGGAGAAAATCTAAAAGATGCTTGGTATAGAATTTGCAATGCTCAAAATAGATCTACCAGGAAGCAATCTACCTTAGTTCTTCTCCGCAATTTTTATGTAGGTGTTAATCCTTGGTATAGATATATCCTCGATACCATTACCGGAGGGAACTTCTTGGGTAGCCATACTTGCTATGCTAAACTTATTTGGCTCACCACCTCTTTTGGTTAATGGAACCATGTTAACTTTGGAGCATGTTATGCAAAGACTTGAAATTATTGAGAATAAAGTTGCTACTATTGAATCAATTGAAAATCTAGATAAAAAGATCCACAATCAAATTACTCAATATGGATCTAAGGTAGGAATGACTTTGAACAATATTAAGGAAAAAGAACCCATAGTTAATGAGAAGATGAACTTAGATTCTACTAGAATTGATAAACTTGAGGGTATCATTACAAACTTGGAAACCGCTTTTTCTTCCGTAAAGAATACTCCAAGTCCTCCTACTAAAATTGCCAAGCTTATGTATGTTCCTAAAAATAAGGGTGAATCATCTAAGAAAACTGCGGATCTTAAATCTATAAGTATTCATCCCAATCTTTTTGATATCATTAAGGAACAAATTGCTACAAATGAATTTTTCGATCTTGTGCCTAAAAGTTTAATAATCACCAGAAAGAAAGAAAATCCTAAGGGAAACAGATGCCTCATCGAAGAATTGCCCACCAAAGATGGCAATACCTAGATCTATCCTCGCTTTTATGCCTAGCTAGGGGCGTTAAACGATAGCGCTTGTTGGGAGGCAACCCAATTTTATTTTTATTCCTTGCTTTTTTATCCTGCTTAGTAATAAATAAATTATTTAGCCTCTGTTTTGTTTGTGTTTTTGTGTTTAATTAGTGTTTGTGACAAGTAGAACCGTTGGGAAGACTTGGGGAAAGTCTTGTTGAACTTGCTGTAAAAAACAGAAACTTTAGCGCTCACGAGAAATGCTGTCATTTTTATTTGAAGAGTGATACTTAGTTAATTCTTTTTGAAGATGATTAACAGATAAATTCCTCACGTCCAGCAATTTATTTTAGAATTTTTTGGGTTCCAGATCTTGCGCTAGCTACAGATTATTACAGACTGTTCTGTTTTTGACAGATTCTGTTTTTCGTGTGTTGTTTGCTTATTTTGATGAATCTATGGTTAGTAAAATAGTTTATAATTGATAGAGAAGTTGGAATACAGTAGGTTTAACACCAATATAAATAAAGAATGAGTTCATTGCAGTACCTTGAAGTGGTCTTTTGTTTTCTTTCGCTAACGGAGCTCACGAGTTTTCTACTTTAAGTTTTGTGTTGTGAAGTTTTCAAGTTTTGGGTGAATTCTTTTGATGGATTATGGAACAAGGAGTGGCAATAGCCTAAGCTTGGGGATTCCCATGGCACCCCCAAGATAATCCAAGGACACCAAAAATTCAAAGCTTGGGGATTCCCCGGAAGGCATCCCCTCTTTCGTCCACTTCCATCGGTAATTTACTTGGAGCTATATTTTTATTCACCAACATGATATGTGTTTTGCTTGGAGTGTCTTGTATTATTTGTGTCTTTGTGTCTTAGTATGCCACAATCATCCTTGCTGCACACACCTTTTGAGAGATCCATACATGAATTAAAATTTAATAGAATACTGTATGTGCTTCACTTATATCTATTGAGCTAAGTAGTTTTGCTCTATGTTCTTCACTTATATCTTTTGAGCTAAGTAGTTTTGCTCTATGTGCTTCACTTATATCTTTTAAGCATTATAATTTTGCTCTGTGTGCTTCACTTAGATCTTTTAGAGCACGGTGGTGGATTTGTTTTAAAGAAACTATTAATCTCTCATGCTTCACTTAAATTATTTTGAGAGTCTCTTAATAGCATGGTAATTTGCTTAATAATAATATGCTTGGTATTCAAGATTTGTGAAACTTTATTTTGAGTGTGTTGAATACTAAGAAAATATTGAAGCATGATAATTGTTTTGAGATATGGAGGTGATAATATTAAAGTCATGCTAGTTGAGTAGTTGTGAATTTAAAGAATACTTGTGTTAAAAGTTTGTGATTCCCGTAGCATGCACGTATGGTGAACCGTTATGTGATGAAGTCGGAGCATGATTTATTTATTGATTGCCTTCCTTATGAGTGGCGGTCAGGGACGAGCGATGGTCTTTTCCTACCAATCTATCCCCCTAGGAGCATGCGCGTAATACTTTACTTTGATAACTTCTAGATTTTTGCAATAAGTATATGAGTTCTTTATGACTAATGTTGAGTCCATGGATCATACGCACTCTCACCCTTCCACCTTTTCTAGCCTCTCTAATACCGCGCACCTTTCGCCGGTATCATACACCTACCATATACCTTCCTCAAAACAGCCACCATACCTACCTATTATGGCATTTCCATAGCCATTCCGAGATATATTGCCATGCAACTTTCCACCATCTAGTTCATCATGACACATTCATCATTGTCATATTGCCTAGCATGATCATGTATTTGACATAGTATTTGTGGCAAAGCCACCGTTCATAATTTTTTCATACTTGTCACTCTTGATTCATTGCATATCCCGGTACACCGCCGGAGGCATCCATATAGAGTCATACTTTGTTTTAGAATCGAGTTGTAATCATTGAGTTGTAAATAAATAAAAGTGTGATGATCATCATTTAATAGAGCATTGTCCCAAAAAAAGAGAAAGGCCAAAGAAAAAAAAGAAGGCCCCCAAAAAAGAGAAAATAAATAAAAAGGGGCAATGCTACTATCCGTTTACCACACTTGTGCTTCAAAGTAGCACCATGATCTTCATAGTAGAGAGTCTCTCATGTTATCACTTTCATATACTAGTGGGAATTTTACATTATAGAACTTGGCTTGTATATTCCAATGATGGGCTTCCTCAAATTGCCCTAGGTCTTCATGAGCAAGCAAGTTGGATGCACACCCACTTAGTTTCTTTTTGAGCTTTCATATACTTATAGCTCTAGTGCATCCGTTGCATGGCAATCCCTACTCACTCAAATTGATATCTATTGATGGGCATCTCCATAGCCCGTTAATACACCTAGTTGATGTGAGACTATCTTCCCCTCCTTTTTGTCTTCTCCACAACCACCATTCTATTCCACCTATAGTGCTATATCCATGGCTCACGCTCATGTATTGCGTGAAGATTGAAAAGGTTTTGAAAAAGTTAGAGTATGAAACAATTTCTTGGCTTGTCATCGGGGTTGTGGATGATTTAAATACTTTGTGTGGTGACGATAGAGCATAGCCAGACTATATGATTTTGTAGGGATAACTTTCTTTGGCCATGTTATTTTGAGAAGACATAATTGCTTTGTTAGTATGCTTGAAGTATTATTATTTTTATGTCAATATAAAATTTTGTCTTGAATCTTTTGAATCTGAATATTCATATCACAATTAAGAAGATTTGCATTGAAATTATGCCAAGTAGCACTCCGCATAAAAAATTCTATTTTTATCATTTACCTACTCGAGGACGAGCAGAAATTAAGCTTGGGGATGCCTGATACGTCTCCAACGTATCTATAATTTTTGATTGCTCCCTCCTATATTATCTACTGTTTTGGACTATATTGGGCTTTATTTTCCACTTTTATATTATTTTTGGGACTAACCTATTAACCGGAGGCCCAACCCAGAATTGCTGTTTTTTTTTGCCTATTTCGGTGTTTTGAAGAAACGGAATATCAAACGGAGTCCAAAGGGAATAAAACCTTCGGGAACGTGATTTTCTCACCGAACGTGATCCAGGAGACTTAGACCCTACTCCAAGGAGTCAAAGAGGAGGTCACGAGGGTGGGGGGCGCGCCCCTGCCTCATGGGCCCCTCGGAGCTCCACCGACGTACTCCTTCCTCCTATATATACCTACATACCCCCAAACGACCAGATACGGAGCAAAAAACCTAATTCCACCGCCGCAACTTTCTGTATCCACGAGATCCCATCTTGGGGCCTGTTCCGGAGCTCCGCCGGAGAGGGCCGTCATCACGGAGGGCTTCTACATCATCATAGCCTCTCCGATGAAGTGTGAGTAGTTTACCTCAGACCCTCGGGTCCATAGTTAGTAGCTAGATGGCTTCTTCTCTCTTTTTGGATCTCAATACAAAGTTCTCCCCCTCTCTTATGGAGATCTATTCGATGTAATCTTCTTTTTGCGGTGTGTTTATTGAGACCGATGAATTATGGGTTTATGATCAAGTCTATCTATGAATAATATTTGAATCTTCTCTGAATTTTTTTATGTATGATTGGTTATCTTTGCAAGTCTCTTCGAATTATCCGTTTGGTTTGGCCAACTAGATTGGTAGTTCTTGCCATGGGAGAAGTGCTTAGATTTGGGTTCGATCTTGCGGTGTCCTTTCCCAGTGACAGAAGGGGCAACAAGGCACGTATTGTATCGTTGCTCGAGGATAACAAGATGGGGTTTATTTCATATTGCATGAATTTATCTCTCTACATCATGTCATCTTGCTTAAGGCGTTACTCTGTTTTTAACTTAATACTCTAGATACATGCTGGATAGCGGTCGATGAGTGGAGTAATAGTAGTAGATGCAGAATCGTTTCGGTCTACTTGTCACGGACGTGATGCCTATATACATGATCATGCCTAGATATTCTCATAACTATGCTCAATTCTATCAATTGCTCAACAGTAATTTGTTCACCCACCGTAGAATACTTATGCTCCTGAGAGAAGCCACTAGTGAAACCTATGGCCCCCGGGTCTATTCTCATCATATCAATCTCCAGCACTTTAATCTTGTTTTGCTTTTTTACTTTGCCTTTACTTTTTACCTTGCATCTTTATACCAAAAATACCAAAAATATTATATCTATCAGATCTCACTCTCGTAAGTGACCGTGAAGGGATTGACAACCCCTAATCGCGTTGGTTGCGAGTAGCTATCGTTTTGTGCATGTACGAGGGACTTGAGCATGGCCTCCTACTGGATTGATACCTTGGTTCTCAAAAACTGAGGGAAATACTTACGCTACTCTGCTGCATCATCCCTTCCTCTTCAGGGAAAACCAACGCAAGCTCAAGACGTAGCAGCACGCCCCTTGCCTCGTGGGCCCCCTGACGCTCCATCGACCTCAACCCTGACTCCATATATTCACTTTCGGGGAGAAAAAATCAGGGAGAAGGATTCATCGCATTTTACGACATGGAGCCGCCGCGAAGCCCTAAACTCTCTCGGGAGGGCTGATCTGGAGTCCGTTCGGTGCTCCGGAGAGGGAAATCCATCGCCATCGTCATCATCAACCATCCTCCATCACCAATTTCATGATGCTCACTACCGTGCGTGAGTAATTCCATCGTAGGCTTGCTGGACGGTGATGGGTTGGATGAGATTTATCATGCAATCGAGTTAGTTTTGTTAGGGTTTGATCCCTAGTATCCACTATGTTCTGAGATTGATGTTGCTATGACTTTGCTATGCTTAATGCTTGTCACTAGGGCCCGAGTGCCATGATTTCAGATCTGAACCTATTATGTTTTCATCAATATATGAGAGTTCTTGATCCTATCTTGCAAGTCTATAGTCACCTACTATGTGTTATGATCTAGCAACCCCGAAGTGACAATAATCGGGACCACTCCCGGTGCTGACCGTAGTTTGAGGAGTTCATGTATTCACTATGTGTGAATGCTTTGTTTCGGTGCTCTATTAAAAGGAGGCCTTAATATACCTTAGTTTCCAATAGGACCCTGCTGCCATGGGAGGGTAGGACAAAAGATGTCATGCAAGTTCTTTTCCATAAGCACGTATGACTATATTCGGAATACATGCCTACATTACATTGATGAACTGGAGCTAGTTCCATGTCACCCTAGGTTATGACTGTTACATGATGAACCGCATCCGGCATAATTCTCTATCACCGATCCATTGCCTACGAGTTTTCCATATATTGTTCTTCGCTTATTTACTTTTCCGTTGCTATTGTTATCATCACTACAAAATACCAAAAATATTACTTTTGCTACTATTACCTTTTACCACGGTTACCACTTCTATCATATTACTTTGCTACTAAACACTTTGCTGCAGATATTAAGTTTCCAGGTGTGGTTGAATTGACAACTTAGCTGCTAATAGTTGAGAATATTCTTTGGCTCCCCTTGTGTCGAATCAATAAATTTGGGTTGAATACTCTACCCTCGAAAACTGTTGCGATCCCCTATACTTGTGGGTTATCATTCACCCACCGTAATACATGCTATCTTGAGAGAAGCCACTAGTGAAACCTATGGCTCCCGGGTCTACTTTACATCATATAAGTTTCTGATCTACAATTATAGTTTACTATTTATCTTACAATCTTTATTTTCCAATCTATACCACAAAAATACCAAAAATATTTATCTTATTATCTCTATCAGATCTCACTTTCGTAAGTGATCATGAAGGGATTGACAACCCTTTTATCGCGTTGGTTGCGAGGTTCTTGTTTGTTTGTGCACGTACTAGGTGACTTGCATGTAGTCTCCTACTGGATTGATACCTTGGTTCTCAAAAACTGAGGGAAATACTTATGCTACTTTGCTGCATCACCCTTTCCTCTTTAAGGGAAAACCAACACATGCTCAAGAGGTAGCAAGAAGGATATATGGCGCCGTTGCCGGGGATATTTGCACCATGTCAAGTCAAGATTTGATATCCCGACAACTAGCCATTTCTAGCGCCGTTGCCGGGGAGTTCTACGCTGAAGTCAAGACATACCAAGTACCCATCAGAAACTCTTATCCCTCGCATTACATTATTTCCCATTTGCCTCTCGTTTTCCTCTCCCGCACTTCACCTTTGTCGTTTTATTTGCCTTCTTCCCATGTGTATCTTTGTTTGTGTTTCCTTGTGCCTTCTATTTGCTTGCATCTTTGCTTGCTAAAAATCTATTGATATGGATCCACTTAAAGTGTTCTACTTGGATCATCTTCGATCCTTATGCACTCGTGCTGAATCCCCAACTAGCCTAGTTGATGGGAAACCTTTAGATGAGCATGCTCATTTTGTGCATCGCCGTTTGTCTGAAAAAGGGAGGCTCTTATGGGATCAAATAATCAGATTGCTGTGTTATGCTTGGAATCTTTGTAAAATTTATGATTTTACTTGTTGCTCTAAGAACCCTAAAAAAACACCTCCCCTACCTATGTGGGTTTAATGATAATGAAATCTTATCCTCTTATGCAAAGGGTGTTTATAGTTACTACGATATCAAACAGATTGAAGAATTTGTTGCTTTTAGAGGTGCTTATGAAGTTGCTTCTTTGATTGAAAAGTATGATATTACTCTCTACGGATCTGGAAATTTTGACATACTTAAATGGGTCATTTGCATTTCTGTCCCTAACTCGAACCACCTAATCAAATATACCCCTAATTCAAAAGCCTGCTCAAATTTGCCACTCCGCCATTAGGTGCCCTTATAGAAATGCCCTTCTGCACCGTTACCGTCCGGTCAAACAGCTTTGACCATCCTGAAAAAATAGCAAAAAATCTAAAAAATCTAAAATTTTGTGAGATCGAATATACTCATGTGCCCAAGGTGCATGCAAATTTTCATGCTATTTGGACATTCCAGGAGTTCGTGGCAAGGAAAAACAGTTAATCTGCACACTTGTGAACAATAAATTTGAAATAAAATAGCAAGAAAATTTAAAAAATATGAATTTTTTTGGCATCAAAGTGGCTTGGGTGCACAAGGTGCTTGCAAGTTTTTGTGATCAAATGACATGCGAGGAGCTCTAGAAAGAAAAAACAAAATAGTCATTTTTTCCCAAGTTTTTTCCCGAGCAAAATTTTGTTTTTTTCTCCACAAGGCCCTCCAATGTCCAAACACAAAAAAATTTGCACGCAGCTTGCAGACCCGAGCCTCTTTGATGCCAAAAAATTTCATATTTTTTTAATGTTCTTGCTATTTTTTGAATTTACTATTCATAGGCTTACATATTTATTGTTTTTCCTCTGACACGAGCTCCTGGAATGTACAAACAGCATGAAACTTTTCACGCACCTTGCGAACCTAAGTATCTTTGATCCCACAAATTTTCAGATTTTTTAGAATTGTTTTGCTATTTTTTCAGGACGGTCAAAGCCCTTTGACCGCCTTTGACCTGCTTTGACCGGAAGGTAACGGCACAAAAGGGTATTTCTGTAAGTGCACCTAACGGCGGAGGGGAAAATTTGAGCAGGCTTTGAAATTAGGGGTAAATCTGAGAGTGGGCGCAAATTAGGGGCATAGATGTAAATGTCCCTACTTAAATATTGCTATGAAAACTATGCTCATAATGTCTATGTCAAAGAATTTATTGAAATAATGACCGTTGCTTGGGAAGAAAATAATGATATGCATGAATCTATAGATAATTATGATTCCGATGATTTGATTGGAATATCCCTTGATGAACATGATGCTTGCTACTCTTGTGGCCATGATGCCAATATTTATGAAGATGAGTTTGCTATAGCTCCTTATGTTAAACATGAGATCGTTGCTATTGCGCCCATACTTGATAGTTCCTTGGATGAAAAGCATGATTGTAATGATGTTATTATTATAAATTCTCTTAATGATAGTTGTGTTAATGATATGAAAAACCTCAAGCTTGGGGATGCTAGTTTTGCTATGACTACTATTTGTTGCAATGATCATGATTGGGGTGATTCTTCTTATGATCTTGAAAAATTATTTAAGCCCCATGATGAATATAAGATTGATAATAATGTTTGCAATATTGAAAGTGGGTTTGGAGAGGTCATGACTGTAGTTAATGTTAATCCCACTATTTTGGAAGAATGTTAACTTTGCATGCATGTGGATCATGTTGAAAATATTTTATGTGATAGCTATTTTGTTGAATTTGCTTATGATCCCACATGTAATTATTATGAGAGAGGAAAATATGATTGTAGAAATTTTCATGTTACTAAATTACCTCTCGTTATGTTGAGATTGCTATTGTTTCTTTCCGCTTCCTTGCATATGCTAGTTTTTGCTTGCTATGATAATTTGTTTGCCTATAAGATGCCTATGCATATGAAGTATGTTAGACTTAGATGTGTTTGTCACGTGTCTCATAATGCTCTCTTTGTGCTTCAATTCTTGTCTTTCATGTGAGCATCATTGAAATTATCAATGCCTAGCTAGGGGCGTTAAACGATAGCGCTTGTTGGGAGGCAACCAAATTTTATTTTTGTGCCTTGATTTTTGTTCCTGTTTAGTAATAAATAAATCATCTATCCTATGTTATGATTGTGTTTTGTATGCTTTAATTAGTGTCTGTGCCAAGTAAAGCCTTTAGGATCTTCTTGGATGATTGTTATTTGATCACGCTGAAAAAAAATAGAAAGTATGCGCTCACAAGAATCATTTTCATTTTTTACCAGAGGGCGATAAAATACCAATTCCATTTGCAGTAGATTAATATACAAATCATTTAGGTCTTCCTCATTTGGTAGAATTTTTGGAGTTACAGAAGTATTCGACAGATTACTAGAGACTGTTCTATTTTTGACAGATTCTGTTTTTTGGGTGTTGTTTGCTTATTTTGATGAATCTATGGCTAGTATCGGGGGTATGAACCATATAGAATTTGAAATACAGTAGGTTGAACACCAATATAAATAAATAATGAGTTAATTATAATACCTTAAAGTGGTGATTTGTTTTCTTATACTAACGGAGCTCATGAGATTTTCTGTTGAGTTTTGTGTTGAGAAGTTTTCAAGTTTTTGGGTAAAGATTTGATGGATTTTGGAACAAGGAGTGGCAAGAGCCTAAGCTTGGGGATGCCCAAGGAACCCCAAGGTAAAATCCAAGGACAACCAAAATCCTAAGCTTGGGGATGCCCCGGAAGGCATCCCCTCTTTCGTCTTCGTCTATCGGTAACTTTACTTGAGGCTATATTTTTATTCACCACATGATATGTGTTTTGCTTGGAGCATCTTGTATTATTTGAGTCTTTGATTTTTAGTTTAACACAATCATTCTTGCTGTACACACCTTTTGGGAGAGACACACATGAATCGGAATTTATTAGAATACTCTATGTGCTTCACTTATATCTTTTGAGCTAGATAATTTTGCTCTAGTGCTTCACTTATATTTTTTAGAGCACGGTGGTGGTTTTATTTTGTAGAAATTATTGATCTCTCATGATTCATTTATATTATTTTGAGAGTCTTTGAGAACAGCATGGTAATTTTATTTGGCTATAAAACTATTCCTAATATGATAGGCATTCAAGATGGGTATGATAAAAACTTTCATATAGAGTGCATTGAATACTATGATTCTTGATAGATGTTTTGAGATATAAAGGTGGTAATGTTAGAGTCATGCTAGTTGGGCAATTGTGAAACTAAGAAATACTTGTGTTAAAGTTCTCTAGTCCCATAGCATGCACGTATGGTAAACATTGTGTGACAAATTTGAAGCATGGGGTGTTCTTTGAGTGCTTTCCTCATGAGTGGCGATCGGGGATGAGCGATGGTATTTTCCTACCAATCTATACCTCTAGGGGAATGCATAGTAGTACTTTGCTTCGAGGGCTAATAAACTTTTGCAATAAGTATATGAGTTCTTTATGACTAATGTTAGTCCATGGATCATACACACTCTTACCTCTCTGCAATTTGCTAGCCTCTACGGTACCGTGCATTGCCCTTTCTCACCTCGAGAGTTGTTGCAAACTTCGCCGGTGCATCCAAACCCCGTGATACGATACGCTCTATCACACATAAGCCTCCTTATATCTTCCTCAAAACAGCCACCATACCTACCTTTTATGGCATTTTCATAGCCATTCCAAGATATATTGACATGCAACTTTCCACCGTTCCGTTTATTATGACACGCTCCATCATTGTCATATTTCTTTGCATGATCATGAAGTTGAGATCATAGTTGTGGAAAAGCCACTTTCATAATTCTTTCATACATGTCGCTCTTGATTCATCGCATATCCCGGTACACTGCCAGAGGCATTCACATAGAGTCATATTTTTGTATCGAGTTGTAACATTGAGTTATGAGTAAATAAAAGTGTGATGATCATCATTACTAGAGCATTGTCCCATGTGAGGAAAGTGAAATAAAAAAAGAGGCCAAAGAAGCCCAAATAAAAAAGAGGCCAAAGAAGCCCAAATAAAAAAGAGGCCAAACAAGCCCAAATAAAAAAATGAGAGAAAAAGAGAGAAGGGACAATGTTACTATCCTTTTTCCACACTTGTGCTTCAAAATAGCACCATGGTCTTCATGATAGAGAGTTTCTTATTTTGTCACTTGCATATACTAGTGGGAATTTTTCATTATAGAACTTGGCTTGTATATTCCAATGATGGGCTTCCTCAAAATGCCCTAGGTATTCGTGAGCAAGCAAGTTGGATGCACACCCACTTAGTTTCTTTTGATGAGCTTTCATACACTTATAGCTCTAGTGCATCCGTTGCATGGCAATCCCTACTCCTCGCATTGACATCAATTGATGGGCATCTCCATAGCCCATTGATTAGCCGCGTCAATGTGAGACTTTCTCCTTTTTGTCTTCTCACATAACCCCCATCATCATATGCTATTCCAGCTATAGTGCTATATCCATGGCTTGCGCTCATGTATTGCGTAAGGGTTGAAAAGGCTGAAGTGCGATAAAATGTATGAACCAATTGCTCGGCTTGTCATCGGGCTTATGCATGATGGGAGCATTTTGTGTGACGAAAATGAAACATGGCCAAACTATATGATTTTGTAGGGACAAGCTTTCTTTGGCTATGTTATATTGATAAGACATAATTGCTTGGTTAGCATGCTTGAAGTATTACTATTTTATGTCAATATTAATCTTTATCTTGAATATGAACATTCATGCCGCAATAAAGAGAATTACATTGAAAATTATGTTAGGGAGCATTCCACATCAAAAATTCTGTTTTTATCATTTACCTACTCGAGGACGAGCAGGAATTAAGCTTGGGGATGCTTGATACGTCTCCAACGTATCTATAATTTTTTATTGTTCCATGCTATTATATAATCTGTTTTGGATGTTTAATGGGCCTTAATATACCTTTTTATATTATTTTTGGGACTAATCTATTAACCGAAAGCTCAGTGCAAATTGCTGTTTTTTTGCCTATTTCAGTGTTCCGCAGAAAAGGAATATCAAATGGAATGAAACCTTCGCGAGGATCTTTTTTTGGAACAAACGTGATCCAGGAGACTTGGAGTGGACGTCAAGGAAGCAGCGAGGCGGCCACGAGGTAGGAGGGCGCGCCCAGGGGGGCCAGGCGTGCCCCCACCCTCGTGGGCCCCTCGCAGCTCCACCGACCTACTTCTTTCGCCTATATATACTCTTATACCTTGAAACCTTCGGGGAGTGCAAGAAACACCCTTTCCACCATCGCAACCTTCTGTACCCGTGAGATCCCATCTTGGGGCCTTTTCCAACGATCTGCCGGAGGGGGATTCGATCACGGAGGGCTTCTACATCAACATGATAGCCTCTCTGATGATGTGTGAGTAGTTTACCATAGACCTTCAGGTCCATAGTTATTAGCTAGATGGCTTCTTCTCTCTCTTTGGATCTCAATACAAAGTTCTCCTCGATCTTCTTGGGGATCTATTAGATGTAACTCTTTTTGCGGTGTGTTTGCTGAGATCCGATGAATTGTGGGTTTATGAACTTGATTATCTATGAACAATATTTGAATCTTCTCTGAATTCTTTTATGTATGATTGGTTTATCTTTGCAAGTCTCTTTGAATTATCATTTTGGTTTGGCCTACTAGATTGATCTTTCTTGCAATGGGTGAAGTGCTTAGCTTTGGGTTCAATCTTGCGGTGCTCGATCCCAATGACAGAAAGGGAACCGACACGTATTGTATTGTTGCCATCGAGGATAAAAATATGGGGTTTACATCATATTGCATGAGTTTATCCCTCTACATCATGTCATCTTGCTTAAGGCGTTACTCTGTTTTTAACTTAATACTCTAGATACATGCTGGATAGCGGTCGATGAGTGGAGTAATAGTAGTAGATGCAGAATCATTTCGGTCTACTTAACACGGACGTGATGCCTATATTCATGATCATTGCCTTAGATATCATCATAACTATGCGCTTTTCTATCAGTTGCTCGGCGGTAATTTGTTCACCCGCCGTAATGCATGCTATCTTGAGATAAGCCACTAGTGAAACCTATGGCCCCCGGGTCTACTTTACATCATATAAGTTTCCGATCTACAATTCTAGTTTACTATTTATTTTGCAATCTTTATTTTCCAATCTATACCACAAAAATACCAAAAATATTTATCTTATTATCTCTATCAGATCTCCCTTTCGTAAGTGAACATGAAGGGATTGACAACCCCTTTATCGCATTGGTTGCGAGGTTCTTGTTTGTTTGTGCAGGTATTAGGTGACTTGCGTGTAGTCTCCTACTGGATTAATACCTTGGTTCTCAAAAACTGAGGGAAATTCTTACGCTACTTTGCTGCATCACCCTTTCCTCTTCAAGGGAAAACCAACGCATGCTCAAGAGGTAGCACGCTACTATTCATTATTTGTGGGGAGATGTTTAATTGGTTGCGGGGAGAGTGGAGGTCTTAGTGCTCCCAACCTTGCTATTTTCGCCATGCTTTACTTCGTGATAGATCTTTTAGTTTGGGTGTTATGGTTGCTCGACGATTGTGTTTAAACCATTCGAAGGGTCCCATCTTTAGCGGTATCTATGCCTCACGCCTCGCTAAATGCTTTGAGATACCTATTAGGCACGATGAGAATGAGGAGATGATACTACCCACTATTTACCTAGACTATAATAGTATGGTCTTACATGACTTTATTCGTAATGATAAGGACAAGAGGCTCATATATAATTGGTATTTGGCGAGAAGACTTCTCCAATTATTACCTTGCCTACACCTTCTTTGTTTAATATTCATTCAGACGCGTACCTCATCATGCTCTAGGACATTTATGCATACTGGGAGCGGACGTGATCGCCAGTTCATGAGCCAGAACCATCACCTGAGTCGTATCAGGAGTCTGTTTATCAGTGGGAGCCGCATGAGCTCTCCAACCAGTGGAACCCCCAGGATCCTCCTCAGTACACCGGAGAGGGCTACTTTGATCCATGGGCTTAGACCAACTTAGGCCAAAAGCCTAAGCTTGGGGGAGTACGTATTTCTCACTGACATTACATTCATGTTCACACACTCATTCAAGTTGTCGGTGTTCATACTTATTCATTGTATTATCCATGCTAGCTCAATTTCTTTTTCCCGCTTTCTTCTTGTGTGTTTGAAAAGCTTTGAGAAAATAAAAAAATTAGTTGTAGTTTCTGTTTAGTTTCCTTTTCATGTTCACTTATTAGTAGTATTAAATGAAAACCCCAAAAGATTTCTCGTTCTTCTTTTGCTTGTTGGGAGCTTTCCCGTGTAAATGGTTTTTCTCATTCTTGTTTTACTTTCTTCAGAAAAACAAAAACTCCAAAAACATTTCAGTGTGTTTCTTTGAAATTCTTTTCTTTTCTTTGGGGGTCGAGAGAAGACCACGATGAAAATGTTGAGTGGCTCTCATATGCATTATTGTTGATCTAACAAAGAGCCCATATTACCTTGTCTTCTCCTTTGAGTGAATGTTTGCAGACCCAGCCTAGCCAATGCACTTGCACTATTATTATTATTCACACCGTTCTATCATGCAAGTGAAAGGCAATAATGACGATATATGATGAAATGATTGAGATGAGAAAAAGCTAGTATGAACTTGACCTATCTTGTTTTTGTAAATCTGATTAGTTCATCATTCTTGATTCAGCCTAATATGAATGAAACATGTTTTCAATGACAAGTAGAGATTATAGTTACTCATGCCATGCTTAATTAGCTAGGAGTTTATAATGGTTTACCTTGTGTGCCAACATGCTTTTAAAATGGTTGTGATGTGGTATCATAGGATGGTATCCTCCTTTGAATGATTCAAGTGGCTTGACTTGGCACATGTTCACACATGTAGTTGAAACAAAATCAACATAACCTCCACAATATTTATGTTCATGGTGATTTATATGTGGGAAATATGCCCTAGAGGCAATAATAAATTGGTTACTATTATATTTCCTTGTTCATGATAATCGTTTATTATCCATGCTAGAATTGTATTGATAGGAAACTCAGATACATGTGTGGATACATAGACAACACCATGTCCCTAGTAAGCCTCTAGTTGACTAGCTCATTGATCAATAGATGGTTACGGTTTCCTGACCATGGGCATTGGATGTCATTGATAACGGGATCACATCATTAGGAGAATGATGTGATGGACAAGACCCAATCCTAAGCCTAACACAAAGATCGTGTAGTTCGTATGCTAAAGCTTTTCTAATGTCAAGTATCATTTCCTTAGACCATGAGATTGTGCAACTCCCGGATACCGTAGGAGTGCTTTGGGTGTGCCAAATGTCACAACGTAACTGGGTGGCTATAAAGGTACACTACAGGTATCTCCAAAAGTGTCTGTTGGGTTGGCACGAATCGAGACTGGGATTTGTCACTCCGTGTAAACGGAGAGGTATCTCTGGGCCCACTCGGTAGGACATCATCATAATGTGCACAATGTGATCAAGGAGTTGATCATGGGATGATGTGTTGCGGAACGAGTAAAGAGACTTGCCGGTAACGAGATTGAACAAGGTATCGGGATACCGACGATCGAATCTCGGGCAAGTATCGTACCGATAGACAAAGGGAATTGTATACGGGATTGATTAAGTCCTTGACATCGTGGTTCATCCAATGAAATCATCATGGAATATGTGGGAGCCAACATGGGTATCCAGATCCCGCTGTTGGTTATTGACCGGAGAGTTGTCTCGGTCATGTCTGCATGGTTCCAGAACCCGTAGGGTCTACACACTTAAGGTTCAATGACACTAGGGTTATAGGGAATAGATATACGTGGTTACCGAATGTTGTTCGGAGTCCCGGATGAGATCCCGGATGTCACGAGGAGTTCCAGAATGGTCCGGAGGTAAAGATTTATATATGGGAAGTCCTGTTTTGGTCGCCGGAAAAGTTTCGGGTTTTATCGGTAATGTACCGGGACCACCGGGAGGGTTCCGATGGTCCACCAAGTGGGGCCACCAGCCCCGGAGGGCTGCATGGGCCAAGTGTGGGAGGGGACCAGCCCCAGGTGGGCTGGTGCGCCCCCCCCACCAGGGCCCAAGGCGAAGAGAGAAGAAAAAAAGGGGAAACCCTAGGCTCAGATGGGCCTAAGGCCCACCTAGTGGTGCGCCCCCCTCTCTCCCCCCTTGGCCGCCCCCTAGATGGGATATAGGGCTGGCCGCCACCCCTAGGGGTGGAAACCTAGGTGGGGGCGCAGCCCCTCCCCTCCCCCTATATATACTTGAGGTTTCGGGCTGCCATAGACATGAGAACATCTCCTTCTTGGCACAGCCCTACCCCTCTCCCTCCTCGTCTCTTGCGGTGCTTGGCGAAGCCCTGCTAGAGTACCACGCTCCTCCACCACCACCACGTCGTCGTGCTGCTGCTGGATGGAGTTTTCCCCAACCTCTCCTTCTCCCCTTGCTGGATCAAGGCGTAGGAGACGTCACCGGGCAGTACGTGTGTTGAACACGGAGGTGCCGTCCTTTCGGCACTAGGATCATCGGTGATTTGGATCACGACGAGTACGACTCCATCAACCCTGTTCACTTGAACGCTTCCTCTTAGCGATCTACAAGGGTATGTAGATGCTCTCTCCTTCCCTCGTTTCTAGATTACTCCATAGATTGATCTTGGTGATGCGTAGAAAATTTTAAATTTCTGCTACGTTCCCCAACAGTGGCATCATGAGCTAGGTCTATGCGTAGTTTCTATGCACGAGTAGAACACAAAGCAGATGTGGGCGTCGATTTTGTCAATTTACTTGCCGTTACTAGTCTTATCTTGATTCGGCGGCATCATGGGATGAAGCGGCCCGGACCGACCTTACACGTACTCTTACGTGAGACTGGTTCCACCGACTGACATGCACTAGTTGCATAAGGTGGCTAGCGGGTGTCTGTCTCTCCCACTTTAGTCGGATCGGATTCGATGAAAAGGGTCCTTATGAAGGGTAAATAGAAATTGGCATATCACGTTGTGGTTTTGGCGTAGGTAAGAAACGTTCTTGCTAGAAACCTATAGCAGCCACGTAAAAACTTGCAACAACAATTAGAGGACGTCCAACTTGTTTTTGCAGCATATGCCTTGTGATGTGATATGGCCAAAAGGATGTGATGAATGATATATGTGATGTATGAGATTGATCATGTTCTTGTGATAGGAATCACGACTTGCATGTCGATGAGTATGACAACCGGCAGGAGCCATAGGAGTTGTCTTAATTTATTTATGACCTGTGTGTCAACATAAACGTCATGTAATTACTTTACTTTATTGCTAAAGCGTTAGCCATAGTAGTAGAAGTAATAGATGAAGAGACAACTTCAAGAAGACATGATGATGGAGATCATGATGACGGAGATCATGGTGTCATGCCGGTGACAACGATGATCATGGAGCCCCGAAGATGGAGATCGAGAGGAGCAAAATGATATTGGCCATATCATATCACTATTTGATTGCATGTGATGTTTATCATGTTTTACATCTTATTTGCTTAGAATGACGGTAGCTTAAATAAGATGATCCCTCACTAAAATTTCAAGAAAGGTGTTCCCCCTAACTGTGCACCGTTGCGAAGGTTCGTTGTTTCGAAGCACCACGTGATGATCGGGTGTGATAGATTCTAACGTTCGAATACAACGGGTGTAAGCCAGATTTACACAGCAAAAACACTTAGGTTGACTTGACGAGCCTAGCATGTACAGACATGGCCTCGGAACACGGAAGACCGAAAGGTCGAGCATGAGTCGTATAGAAGATACGATCAACATGAAGATGTTCACCGATGTTGACTAGTCCGTCTCACGTGATGATCGGACACGGCCTAGTTGACTCGGATCATGTTTCACTTAGATGACTAGAGGGATGTCTATCTGAGTGGGAGTTCATTAAATGAACTCAATTATCATGAACATAGTCTAAATTGTCTTTGCAAATATGTTGTAGATAAATAGCTCACGTTGTAGCTCCCTGTTTCAATACGTTCCTAGAGAAAGACCAAGTTGAAAGATATTGTAAGCAATGATGCGGACTAGGTCAGTAGTCCGAGGAGTGTCATCACTGCTACACAGAAGGCTTACGTCTTTGATGCACCGCTCGATGTGTAAACCCCTACAACGTCGTCTGTGGATGTTGTGAACACCTGACAGCCACATCCTGATGACTACTTGATAGTTTAGTGCAGCATACTTTACGGCTTAGAATCGGGATTCCAATGACGTTTTGAACGCCACAGAACATATGAGATGTTCCAAGAGCTGAAATTGGGATCTTAGGCTCATGCCGTGTTGAGAGGTGTGAGACCTCTGACAAGTTCTTTTGCCAATAAGATGGAGGAGAATAGCTCAGCTAGTGAGCATGTGCTCAGAATGTCTGGGTGCTACAATCACTTAAATCAAGTGGGACTTAAACTTCCAGATAAGATAGTGATTGATAGAGTTCTCTAGCCACTATCACTAAGCTACTAGATCTTCGTGATGAACTATGACATGCAAGGGATGGAGTTGATCCCGGAGCTGTTCGCGGTGCTTAAGACCGCAAAAGGTAGAAATCAAGAAGGAGCATCAAGTGTTGATGGTTTAATAAGACCACTGGTTTCAAGAAGGGCAACGGCTAGAAGGGAAACTTCATGGATGGCAAACCAGTTGCCGCTCCAGTAAAGGAACCCAAGGTTGAACCCAAACTCGAGACTAAGTGCTTCTATTGTAAAGGGGACGGTCACTGGTAGAGGAATTACCCCAAATGCATGGTAGATAAGAAGGCTGGCAACTTCAACAAAGTATATACGTGTTATTAATGTGTACCTCGCTAGTACTCCTGGTAGCACCTGGGTATTGGATACCAGTTCAGTTGCTATTACTGGTGACTTGAAGCAAAAGCTACGGACTAAACGGAGACTGGCTAAGGGCGAGGTGACGATGTCTGTTGGAAGTATTTCCAAAGTTGATGAGATCACCATTGCACGCTCCATCTGCCTTCGGGATTAGTATTGAACCTAGATAAATGTTATCAGGTGTCTACGTTGAGCATGAATATGATTAGATCATGTTCATTGCAATACGGTCATTCATTTAAGTTAGAGAATAATGGTTATTCTGTTTACATGAATGATACCTTTCATGGTCATGCACCCTATGTGAATGGTTCATTGAATCTCGGTCGTGGTAATACACATGTTCACGCCAAAAGATGTAGAGTTAATACTGATAGTACCACTTTCTCGTGGCACTGCCGCTTAAGTCATATTGGCGTAAGATGCATGAAGAAACTCCATGTTGATGGATGTTTGGAGTCACTTGATTTTGAATCGCTTGACACATGCGAGCCATGCCTCATGGGCAGGATGACTAAGACCCCGTTTTCAGGTACAATGAAACGGGCAAGTGACTTGTTGGAGATCATGCATGCTGATGCGTGTGATCCAATTAGAATTGAAGCGTGCAGTGGATATCACTATTTTCTCATCTTCACTGATGATTTGAGTAGATATAGGTATATCTACTTAATGAAGCACAAGTCTGAAACGTTTGAAAAGTTCAAGCGATTTCAGAGTGAAGTTAAGAATCATCATAACAATAAGATCATGTTCCTATGATCTGACCAAAAGGGGATTTTCTGAGTTATGAGTTTGGCAATCACTTAAGACATTGTGGAATTGTTTCACAGTTGAAGCCACCTGGAACACCACAAGGTAATGGTGTATCCGGACATCGTAATCGAACACTATGAGATATGGTGCGATCTATGATGTCTCTTACCAATCTACCGTTTTCATTTTGAGGTTATGCGTTAGAGACAGCTGCGTTCACTTTAGATAGGACACCATCTAAGTCCGTTGAGACGACGTCGCATGAACATTGGTTTGGCAAGAAACCAAAGTTGTCGTTTCTTAATGTTTGGGGCTGCGATGCTTAAGGCTTCAGCCAGAGAAGCTCGAACCCAAAGCGGACAAACACATCTTCATAGGATACCCAAAGGTGACAGTAGGGTACACCTTCTATCTTAGATCCGAGGGCAAATTGTTTGTCACTAAGAACGGGTCCTTTCTCGAGAAGGAGTTTCTCTCGAAAGAATTGAGTGGGAGGGAGATAGAACTTGATGAGGTTGTCGAACCTTTATTTCAACCAGAGAGTGATGCAACACAGAAAGATGTTTTCTGTGGCGCCTACGTCTGTTGAATAGGAAGTTAATGATAATGATCATGAAGCTTCAGATCAAGTTGCTATCGAACCTCGTAGGTCAACAAGGATATGTACTACTCCTGAGTGGTACGGTGATCCTGTCTTAGATGTCATGTTGTTGGACAACAATGAACCTACGAACTGTGGAGAAGCGATGGTGGACCCGTATTCCGACAAATGGTTAGAAGCCATGAAATCCGAGATAGGATCCATATATCAGAACAAAGTATGGACTTTGGTGGACTTGCCCGATGATCGGCAAGCCATTGAGATAAATGGATCTTTAAGAAGAAGACGGACGTGGGCAGTAATGTTACCGTCTATGAAGCTCGACTTGTGGGAAAGAGTCTTTTCACAAGTTTCAAGGAGTTGACTACGATGAGAATTTCTCACCCGTAGCGATGCTTGAGTCCGTCGGAATTATGATAGCATTAGCTGTATTTTTCGATTATGAAATCTTACAGATGGATGTCAAAACAAGTTTTCTTACCAGTTTTTCGTAAGAAAAGTTGTATGTGATACAATAAAGGGTTTTGTCGATCCTAAGGATGCTAAAAGGTATGCTGGCTCCAGCGATCCTTCTATGGACTAGAGCAAGCATCTCGGAATCAGAATATATGCTTTGATGGAGTAATTAAAGCTTTTAGGTTTATACAATGTTTGCTAGAAACTTGTATTTACAAGAAAGTGAGTGGGAGCACTACAATATTTCTGATAAGTATATGTGGATGACATATTGTTGATCTGAAATAATGTAGAATTTCTGGAAAGCATAAACGGTTGTTTGAAGAGTGATTTTCAAAGGAAGACCTGGATAAAGCTGCTTACATATTGGGCATCAAGATCTATAGAAATAGATCAAGACGCCTGATGATACTTTCAAAGAACGCACACCTTGACATGTTTTTGAAAGAGTTCAAAATAGATCAGTCAAAGAAGGGGTTCTCACCTGAGTTGTAAGGTGTGAAGTTGAGTAGGACTCAAAGATTGACCACGGCAGAAGAAAGAGGAAGGGTGAAGGTCATCCCCTATGCTCTTGTCATAGGCTCTATACGGTATGCCATGCTGAGTACCGCACCTGATGTGTGCCTTGCCACATGTCTGGCAAGAGGGTACAAAGGTGATCTAGGAGTAGATCACCAGATAGCGGTCAAAATTATCCTTAGAGGAATAAGGAAATGTTTCTCGGTTATGGAGGTGATAAAGAGTTCGACATAAAGAGTTACGTCGATGCAATCTTAACACCTATCCGGATAGCTCTGAGTAGAGATACCGAATACGTATAATGGAGCAACAATTTGGAATAGCTCCAAGTGGAACATGGTAGCAGCATCTACGATATGACATAAAGTTTTGTGAAATACATAGGGATCTGAATATGGCAAGACCCATTGACTACAACCTCTCTCACAAGCATAACATGATCAAACCCAGAACTCTTT
The DNA here is from genome assembly GCF_003073215.2 of Triticum urartu. Classification (NCBI taxonomy): domain Eukaryota; kingdom Viridiplantae; phylum Streptophyta; class Magnoliopsida; order Poales; family Poaceae; genus Triticum; species Triticum urartu. The sequence continues at coordinate 341,885,716 of NC_053022.1, forward strand.
GAGTGTTAATCACATAGTGATGTGAACTAGATCATTGAGTCTAGTAGACTCTTGGATGTTGGTCACATGGCGATGTGACCTGTGAGTGTTAATCACATGGCGATGTGAACTAGATTATTGACTCTAGTGCAAGTGGGAGACTGCTGGAAATATGCCCTAGAGGCAATAATAAATTGGTTATTATTATATTTCCTTGTTCATGATAATCGTTTATTATCCATGCTAGAATTGTATTGATAGCAAACTCAGATACATGTGTGGATACATAGACAACACCATGTCCCTAGTAAGCCTCTAGTTGACTAGCTCGTTGATCAATAGATGGTTACGGTTTCCTGACCATGGGCATTGGATGTCATTGATAATGGGATCACATCATTAGGAGAATGATGTGATGGACAAGACCCAATCCTAAGCCTAGCACAAAGATCGTGTAGTTCGTATGCTAAAGCTTTTCTAATGTCAAGTATCATTTCCTTAGACCATGAGATTGTGCAACTCCCTGATACCGTAGGAGTGCTTTGGGTGTGCCAAACATCACAACGTAACTGGGTGTCTATAAAGGTACACTACAGGTATCTCTGAAAGTGTCTGTTGGGTTGGCACGAATCGAGACAGGGATTTGTCACTCCGTGTAAACGGAGAGGTACCTCTGGGCCCACTCGGTTGGACATCATCATAATGTGCACAATGTGATCAAGGAGTTGATCACGGGATGATGTGTTACGGAACGAGTAAAGAGACTTGCCGGTAACGAGATTGAACAAGGTATCGGGATACCGACGATCGAATCTCGGGCAAGTATCGTACCGATAGACAAAGGGAATTGTATACGGGATTGATTAAGTCCTTGACATCATGGTTCATCCGATGAAATCATCGTGGAACATGTGGGAGCCAACATGGGTATCCAGATCCCGCTGTTGGTTATTGACCCGAGAGTGGTCTCGGTCATGTCTGCATGGTTCCAGAACCCGTAGGGTCTACACACTTAAGGTTCGATGACACTAGGGTTATAGGGAATAGATATACGTGGTTACCGAATGTTGTTCGGAGTCCCGGATGAGATCCCGGACGTCACGAGGAGTTCCGGAATGGTCCGGAGGTAAAGATTTATATATGGGAAGTCCTGTTTTGGTCGCCGGAAAAGTTTCAGGTTTTATCGGTAATGTACCGGGACCACCGAGAGGGTCCCGGTGGTCCACCAAGTGGGGCCACCAGCCCCGGAGGGCTGCATGGGCCAAGTGTGGGAGGGGACCAGCGCCAGGTGGGCTGGTGCGCCCCCCACCAGGGCCCAAGGCGAAGAGAGAAGAAAAAAAGGGGAAACCCTAGGCTCAGATGGGCCTAAGGCCCACCTAGTGGTGCGCCCCCCTCTCTCCCCCTTGGCCGCCCCCCTAGATGGGATCTAGGGCTGGCCGCCACCCCTAGGGGTGGAAACCTAGGTGGGGGCGCAGCCCCTCCCCTCCCCCTATATATACTTGAGGTTTTGGGCTGCCATAGACATGAGAACATCTCCTTCTTGGCGCAGCCCTACCCCTCTCCCTCCTTGTCTCTTGCGGTGCTTGGCGAAGCCCTGCTGGAGTACCACGCTCCTCCACCACCACCACGCTGTCGTGCTGCTGCTGGATGGAGTCTTCCCCAACCTCTCCTTCTCCCCTTGCTGGATCAAGGCGTAGGAGACGTCACCGGGCAGTACGTGTGTTGAACCCGGAGGTGCCGTCCGTTCGGCACTAGGATCATCGGTGATTTGGATCACGACGAGTACGACTCCATCAACCCCGTTCACTTGAACGCTTCCGCTTAGCGATCTACAAGGGTATGTAGATGCACTCTCCTTCCCTCGTTGCTAGATTATTCCATAGATTGATCTTGGTGATGCGTAGAAAATTTGAAATTTCTGCTACGTTCCCCAACATTATATCCTACTCATGCTTGCATTCAATGTTGGTTAATATCAATGCATGTTTATGAATGTTGTTTCTCTCTAGTTGGTCGCTCCCCGGTCTCTTTCTAGCCTTAAGTTGTACTAAGGGGCAATACTGCTTGTGCATCCACTTCCATAAACCCAAATTTGTTCCATATGAGTCCACCATACCTACCTATATGCGCTATTCACCTGCCGTTCCAAGAAAATTTGCATGTGCCAAACTCTAAACCTTCAAATGATAATCTGTTTTGTATGCCCGAATCGCTCATGTAGCGAGTGGGGGCTATCAGTATCTTCCATGCTTGGTGGGTTATTCTCACGATGAGTGGACTCCGCTAATCATTTACAAGAAAATGGCTGGTAACCGGGATGCCCAGTCCCGTGCTCAAATCAAATCAAAATATAATTGCAAACAAAACTCTCCCAGGATTATTGTTAGTTGGACGGTACCCATTGTTTCGGACTAGCCATGGAATGTGCTTGTTGGTGGAGGGGGGTATAAACTTTATCATTCTGTTTGGGAACCGCCTATAATGTATCTAGTATGGAAGATACCGAGATCTCTTGGTTGTTATGTTGACAATGAAAGCATACCGCTCAAAATATTATTCATCTCTGTTTCAAAAACTCAAGCTCTGGCACCTTTGCAAATCCCCGCTTCCCTCTGCAACGGACCTATCTATTTACTTTTATTGCTGAGTCATCATCCTCTTATAAAAAGCACTAGTTAGAGAGCGCCAATGTCATTTGTATGCTTTGCTATTAACTGATATTGAGTACGACTGTGACTGGATCTCTTTTACCTTAAATTACAATGTCTAGTCAGTCCTTGATCTTCTTAGTGCTCTACGTTTATGTTTTGTGGACTCAGAAAGGGCTAGCGAGATACCATTTTGTTATATTATATCATGATTGTTTTGAGAAAGTGTTGTCATCCAAGATTTATGATTATTGCTCTCTAGTTCATTATGCCATTGATATGAGTAAATGTGAGACCTAAATGCTGTTGTGAATATGGTTAGTTCATAATCTATGCTGAAAACCTGAATGCTGACTTTACATATTTGCAATAACAAGATCAAACTGAGTTTGTAAAAGTTTTTCTTTATCATTTTCAGTTTGACAACTGAATTTCTTGAGGACAATCAATGGGTTAATCTTGGGGGAGTTGATACGTCTCCATCGTGTCTGCTTTTCCAAACTCTATTGCCCTTGTTTTGGACTCTAATTTGCATGATTTGAATGGAACTAACCCGGACTGACGCTATTTTGAGCAGAATTGCCATGGTGCTTATTTTGTGCAGAAATAGAAGTTCTCGGAATGACCTGAAACTTCACGGAAAATATTTTTGGAATTAATAAAAAATATTGGCGAAATAATCAACCAAAGGGGACCCACCAGCTGTCCACAAGGGTGGGGGGAGCCCCCTGGCTTGTGGGTCCCACAAAGCTCCACTGGCCTCAACTCCAACTCCATATATTCATGTTCGGGGAGAAAAAATCAAAGAGAAGGATTCATCGCATTTTACGCTATGGACCCACCTTCACCCCTCTTCTTCATCGGGAGGGAAAAATCTGGAGTCCGTTCGGGGCTCCGGAGAGGGGAAATCGTCTTCATTATCATCGCCAACCTTCCTCCATCACCAATTTCATGATGCTCACCGCCGTGCGTGAGTAATTCCATCGTAGGCTTGCTGGACAGTGATGGATTGGATGAGATTTATCATGTAACCGAGTTAGTTTTATTAGGGTTTGATCCCTAGTATCCACTGTGTTCTGAGATTGATGTTGCTATGACTTTGCTATGCTTAATACTTATCACTAGGGCCCGAGTGCCATGATTTCAGATCTGAACCTATTATGTTTTCATGAATATATTTGTGTTCTTGATTCGATCTTGCAAGTTATAGTCACCTACTAAGTGTTATGATCCAGCAACCCTGGAGTGAAAATAGTCGGGACACTTCCCGGTGATGACCGTAGTTTGAGGAGTTCGTGTATTCAGAAAGTGCTAGTGCTTTGGTCCGGTTCTTGATAACCCACAAGTATAGGGGATCAATTGTAGCCTCTTTCGATAATTAAGAGTGTCGAACCCAACGAGGAGCTAAAGGTAGAACAAATATTCCCTCAAGTTCTATCGACCACCGACACAACTCTACTCACACTTAACGTTCGCTTTACCTAGAACAAGTATGAAACTAGAAGTACTTTGTAGGTGTTGTTGGATAGGTTTGCAAGATAATAAAGAGCGCGCAATAAAAAGTAGGGGATGTTTATATGAATACACAACTAAGTTAGTTTTAGTAGAGAGCTTGTTCTCACACAAGAAAGTTATTTGTCCCTAGGCAAGCGATAACTAAACCGGTAATCATTATTGCAATTTTATTTGAGGGAGAGGCATAAGCTAACATACTTTCTCTTCTTGGATCATATGCACTTATGATTGGAACGCTAGCAAGCATCCGCAACTACTAAAGATCATTAAGGTAAAACCCAACCATAGCATTATAAGGCATCAAGTCCTCTTTATCCCATACGCAACAATCCCCTTACTCGGGTTTATGCTTCTGTCACTCAAGCAACACACTATAAGTGAATCATGAACATATTGCAACACCCTACAGCGGGAATCCCTCACGCTTGCGCAACACGAAGAGCACCATAGTACAACACCAATAATAAAATGTGCAACTCAAAGCAATCACGATCATCAATTAACCCATAGCACAAAACGGATCTACTCAAACATCATAGGATAGCCATACATCATTGGGAAATAATATATAGCGTTGAGCACCATGTTTAAGTAGAGATTACAGCGGGTAAAAGAGGGGTTACATCGCTGGATAGAGGGGGGGGGGAGTTGGTGATGACGGCGGTGAAGTTGTTGGTGTAGATCGTTGTCGCGATGATGGCCCCGACGGCGTTCTGGCGCCACCAGGAGAGAGGGGAGAGAGCCCCCCTTCTTCTTCTTCTTCCTTGATCATCTCCCTAGATGGGAGAAGGGTTTCCCCACTGGTCCTTGGTCTCCAAGGCATGGGAGGGGCGAGAGCCCCCCCCCCAAGATTGGATTTGTCTCTCTGTCTTTCTCTGTTTCTGCGCTCCCAGATCTGGCCTTTCACCGTTTCTTATATTCCCGGATATCTCTAACTCCGATTGGATTGAAATTGGAACACGATTTTTATCCATATATTAGCTTTCTTGCGGCAAAAGAAGGCCACCAACTACCTTACGGGGTGTCCACGAGGGTCAGGGGCGCGCCCCCCTGCCTCGTGGCCCCCTCGGGCATCGTATAGCGTTAATTCCACTTCCCAAAATTCACATATATTCCAAAAAAATCTCCGTCAGTTTTTATCCCGTTTGGATTCCGTTTGATATGGAATTTCTGCGAAACAAAAAACATGTAACAAACAGGAACTGGCACTGGATCAATATGTTAGTCCCAAAAATTGTATAAAAAGTTGCCAAAAGTATATGAAAGCTGTATAATATTGGCATGGAACAATCAAAAATTATAGATACGACGGAGACGTATCAGCATCCCCAATCTTAATTCATGCTCGTCCTCGAGAAGGTAAATGATAAAAAAGATAACTTTTGATGTGGAATGCTACCTAGCATAATCTTGATCATGTAATCCAATCATGGCATGAATATTAAGACACGAGTGATTCAAAGCAATAGTCTATCATTTGACATTAAGACAATAATACTTCAAGCATACTAATAAATCAATCATGTCTTTTCAAAATAACATGGCCAAAGAAAGTTATCCCTACAAAATCATATGGTCTGGCTATACTCCATCTTCACCACACAAAATATTCAAATCATGCACAACCCTGATGACAAGCCAAGCAATTGTTTCATACTTTTGACATTCTCAAACCTTTTCAACTTTCACGCAATACATGAGCGTGAGCCATGGACATAGCACTATGGGTGGAATAGAATATGATGGTGGAGGTTGTGTGGAGATGACAAAAAGGAGAAAGTCTCACATCGACGCGGCTAATCAACGGGTTATGGAGATGCCCATCAATTGATGTCAATGTGAGGAGTAGGGATTGCCATGCAACGGATGCACTAAGACCTATAAGTGTATGAAAGCTCAAACTGGAAACTAAGTGGGTGTGCATCCAACTTGCTTGCTCATGAAGACCTCGGGCATTTGAGGAAGCCCATCATCGGAATATACAAGCCAAGTTCTATAATGAAAATTCCCATTAGTATATGAAAGTGATAACTCAAGAGACTCTCTATATGAAGAACATGGTGCTACTCTGAAGCACAAGTGTGGTAAAAGGATAGTAACATTGCCCCTTCTCTCTATTTCTCTCATTTTTTTCATTTTTTTCTTTTTTTGGTGGGCTTCTTTGGCCTCTTATATTTTTTTGTTGGCTTCTTTGGCCTCTTTTATTTTTTTGTAAAGTCCGGAGACTCATCCCAACTTGTGAGGGAATCATAGCTTGCATCATCCTTTCCTCACATGGGACAATGCTCTAATAATGATGATCATCACACTTTTGTTTACTTACAACTCAATATTACAACTCGATACTAGAACAAAAATATGACTCTATATGAATGCATCGGGTGGTGTACCGGGATGTGCAATGATCTAGCGTAGCAATGACATCAAAAAACGGACCAGCCATGAAAACATCATGCTAGCTATCTTACAATCATGCAAATCAATATGACAATAAATGCTCAAGTCATGTATATGATGATGATGGAAGTTGCATGTCAATATATCTCGAAATGGCTATGGAAATGCCATAATAGGTAGGTATGGTGGCTGTTTTGAGGGAGATATAAGGAGGCTTATGTGTGATAGAGCATATCGTATCAAGGGGTTTGGGTGCACCTATGAAGTTTGCACCAACTCTCGAGGTGAGAAAGGGCAATGCACGGTACCGAAGAGGCTAGCAATGATGGAAGGGTGAGAGTGCGTATAATCCATTGACTCAACATTAGTCATAAGGAACTCACATACTTATTGCAAAAATCTATTAGTCATCAAAACAAAGTACTACGCGCATGCTCCGAGGGGGATAGATTGGTAGGAAAAGACCATCGCTCGTCCCCGACCGCCACTCATAAGGAAGACAATCAATAAATAAATCATGCTCCGACTTCATCACATAACGGTTCACCGTACGTGCATGCTACGGGAATCACAAACTTTAACACAAGTATTTCTACAATCCACAATTACCCACTAGCATGACTCTAATATCACCATCTTTATATCGCAAAACTATTGCAAGGAATCAAACATATCATATTCAATGATCTACAAGTTTTATGTAGGATTTTATGACTAACCATGTGAATGACGAGTTCCTATCATCTCTCTAAATAGATATAAGTGAAGCAAGAGAGTTTAATTCTTTCTACAAAAGATATGCCCACTCTCTAACAAATATAAGTGAAGCAAAAGAGCATTCTACAAATGGCGGTTTTCTATGTGTAGGAAACAGGCAATCCAAACTTCAAATGATATAAGTGAAGCACATGAAGCATTCTATAAAGCCATACTCAAAAGATATAAGTGAAGTGCAATGAGCATTATATAAATCAACCAAGGACTATCTCATACCAGCATGGTGCATAAAAGAAAAGTGAAAACTAAATGCAAAAGACGCTCCAAGATTTATGCATATCATGTGACGAATAAAAATATAGCTCCAAGTAAAATTACCGATGATCATTAGAAGAAAGAGGGGATGCCTTCCGGGGCATCCCCAAGCTTGGTTGCTTGGGAGTCCTTGAACATTTCCTTGGGGTGCCTCGGGAATCCCCAAGATTATACTCTTTCCACTCCTTATTCCTTCATCCATCATGATTTCTCCCAAAACTTGAAAACTTCAATCACACAAAACTTAACAGAAAACTTGACAAACTTCAATCCGTTAGTATAATAGAGCAAATCACTACTCTAAGTACTGTTGCAAACCAATTCATATTTTGTTTTTGCATTTTTGCTACTGTAATATAAATTTTCCATGGCTTAATCCAATGATAGAAATTGATAGTTTCATCAAAACAAGCAAACTATGTATCAAAAACAGAATCTGTCTTAAACAGGACAGTCTGTAGTAATCTGAATATTCACCATACTTCTGGTACTCCACAAATTCTAAAAAAATTAGGAAAAATAAACAATTTGTATAGAAAGACTATGCAAAAAGTTTCAGAACCGTTTGATGTTCCAGTAAAAAAATGTAAAATCACACACTACAACCAAAGTTTCTGTTCTGCACCGCACAAACCAACAAGCAATGTAAACATCCTAAAGACAAATCTTGGCACATTATTTTTATAATACAATGGAATTGTACAAGGGGATAATTATTTTTGTTGAAAAGTTTCTATAATCAAGATTCACAAAGTTTCCGTGAGCATGAACAAAGTTCAAGGAGCTCCCCCACTTCAACAATGCTTGTCTCTCTCACTTTCACTTTCCTTTTTGAAAATTTTTGGGTTCCCCTCTTTATTTTTTTCCTTTTAAACTATACTAGGACATATGCCCATGCGTTGCAACGGGGAAAAAAAATCCTCGCATGGTCCAAGCAACCCACCCGGGTTATCGCACTCGTTGCCACTCGTGGTCACATTGTCCACCTTTCACGACGAGCATGAATCACAGGCGATGAGTTTGGCCATCACATTCTAGCACGCTGGTTCCGCAAACTCCTCCTGTTTGTCACAACAAAATAAATTATCCTCACACTCTTCTAAAAGAACAGAACACATCTAAACCGGTAAATATCTACCTGAAGAATTGTTACAACGAAATTATGCCATGCCCTTATGGTAGCAAAATTTTGGTTAAATTGAGACATAAATAAAAATTATTCTGTAAGCTAGTTAAATGGGGGAAAGTATCCCACACCCTCCTAAAATACAACAACTATCTAAAAGAATAAATGCCTACCTAAAAATGTTACAATGAACAAGACATATTATGTCATGCCTACTTTTATCCATGAAATTAGAAATATGAATATGAGTCAGGGGAATCATAGTGGGTGAATTTTATCACGTTTGCTGTGAAAGCTTAAAAATTGACAGCAATGTCCACCTATGAGTATTTAAACTTTAGCTATTTGATCCTAATGTAATACATCGCTGTAACTTGAGTAATCATAAGAACACCAACCATGTGTTGTGAGCTGATAAATGAAAGCAGGAGGAAGCTGCTCACATAGATGTCCAAAAGTGAAACACAGACCACCAGTCTTTTTCGCCAATATAGCCGTCTTGTGATGCCAGGAGTGCTTGTAGCCATAACAAAACAAAACTGATGATTCACTCAGTAGCAAAATAAGAAATATTTGGGCGCTGAGAAACAGAGGGATTTGCTCAGCGTGCACACTGTGCGTAGGCTAGCTCCCGCCAATGCCATGTCCTTCATTAATTACATCGGACAGGTTGGTAACCAAGATCGATTTATCAGATTCCGTTCCATTAGGCAACGGAAACATAGTCTTTGCAAGCCTTTCATTTGCACAAAAATAAGGGAAGTACAGATGCTTATTTCACTCCTTTGTTGACATCTACCGGACTCCTTTTATCCAAATGCAGAATCCTGCATGTATGATAGGATGTTGCCGTCCGTTTTCCGGCTGCCGCGGCTAGAGCCTGTTGCCTGCGAAGTGGTGCCATCCAGAAATCAAGATCGTACCAAAAAAATACGCCTCGGATAAAAAATTGTGAGAGCTCTGCTTTGTTCTGCACTTGCATACCTGGTGTGTGCTCATACAGCCACACAGCCTCCATCGCGCCACCAACTGCTGCCGGCTTCTTTGCCATAAGGCAAATACGTCATTGTATTTGGTCTTCGTATTATTTTTATTCTTTCGTCAAGTGAACAACGCGGCCGCCAAGAACCTGCCGGCGCCGGACTCTGCCGCCATGTCGAAGTAGTCCGCGACGCGGGCCTCGGGGTTCCAGGACAGCTCCTGCAGCGGTGCTCGAGCCTGACCAGCACGGCCGCGGCGAGCGTCCCCCGTCGATGGAGAGCACGTGCACACGCCTGGCTGAGCACGCCCCTGTTGGCTCCAGCGCCTGCGGACGAAGTTGGACTCGAGGATGGAGAAGATCTCCTTGCTGAGCCGGTCCAAGCCACCCCCACCGACTGCCTCCCTCACCTTGTGCCCCCTTCTCCTTCTCCTTTCCTCCTCTCTTTCCTCTCTCCCTCACGCTCTTTCTTCTCTGGATCAGTAGGGCACCGTCGCCACCGGAGCAAGACGCCCCTCCCGCTGCCAGATCCATCGACGTCGCACCAGCCGCCACATCCATCGACGTCGCGCCCGGATGGCTGGCGTGGGACCGGATCGAGCATCGCGCGGGGCGCCTCCTGCCGGCTGGGATCGGAGGCGAGGGAGAGAGGAGCGCCTGTTCGAGTGTGTGTTTTCGTGTTTTTTCTCACTTTAAAAAGGACCATGGGTTGAATACCGTAAACTATATGGATTTATTTGCAAAGTTCCTGAATGAAACGTTTTCCACTTGCGAAAGCACTGCAGGTTGAATACTAAAAAACACAGGGCCTGTTTTATAAATACCGCGCGATGGTGAACCCGGAGACTCAATCCATGCTTTATTATTAGGGAGAGATAAAAGCACTCAACAGAAATAAATGACTCTCTAAAACTTTTGGGTTGTCTCCCTGGCAGCGCTTTCTTTAAAGCCATTAAGCTAGGCATATAGTGCTCAAGTAATGAATCCACCCGGATCCCAAGGTATATCAAAGCCAATTTTATTAACAATGATTTGTGATTTAGTAGTGAGCACAAAGTAACATAAATCATGCAACAACAAAGTCTAACTCTCTTCCTATGCATGGGCATGTCATCAAAGAACAATTCAGGCACACATAGTAAAGGCCAATGCATAGTATAAACAGTTTCTTGCAATTTTATCATATTGGAAACATGGAGAGGCAGAGATGTAGTTCCTCTCTCATAATAATTGCAAGTAGGAGCAGCAAGCACATGCATATTATATCTATCAAAATCATCATGTGTAGTAGTGAAACGTAACCCATCAATATAATCCTTAATAAGGGAAAACTTCTCCGATATAGTGTAGTCGGGAGAATTCAAAAAGATAATAGGACTATCATGCGTGGGTGCAATAGCAACAATTTCATGTTTAACATAAGGAACCATAGAAAGTTCATCTCCATAAGCATAATTCATATTGGCATCTTGGCCACAAGCATAACAAGCATCAAGTTCATCAAAAGGGGATATTTCAAACGAATCAATGGGATCATAGCAATTATCATGGCATTCATCCTTCGGTAAGAACGAAGGGAAATTAAACAATGTATGAGTTGAATAGTTACTCTCATTAGAAGGTGGGCACAGGTAGCTAATCCGCTCTTCCTCCTTTTGTTCTTTGCTCTCCTCATCATCTTTTTCATCCAATGAGCCCACAGTTTCATCAATTCTTTCTTCCATCGACTCCTGGAAAATATTAGTCTCTTCTTGGACAATGGAGGAGTCCTCAATATATGGTTTAACATAGGCATTAGAAGCATAATTATCATAACAATATTTAAGTATGGAAAATTTTTCAGATTTGTAAAGAGTAGCATCATACTTTCCAATCAAAGAAGCAATTTCATAAGCACGCTTAAAAGCAACAAATTCTCCAATTTGTTGAACATCATAGTAATTATAAACACCCTTAGCATATGAAGATACGATTCCATTATCACTAAACTCACATTGGTAGGGAAGGTGTTTCTTAGGGTCTTCAGAACAACAAGTAAAATCATATATTTCACATAAATTCCAAGCATAGCATTGAGAATGATGAATTCGATCTAGTAAAAGTTTCCCTTTTTCAGATATGCGGTGTCTCACATAACAAGCATGCTCATCTAAAGATTTTCCCTCAACTAACCTAGTTGGGGTTTCAGCACGAGCATATAGGGATAGAAAGATGATCCAAGTAAAAAGCTTCGGGAGTGTGATAGATTTTGAGTGGTTCTTCAACCATTGGTCTAGTAGGTACAACTATTTTTTTGGTATTTTGCGTTTCCTACCCATAGCTAAAGATAGAAAACAAGAACACAAAATAAAAACTACTTAGTGATAAAGCAAACAAGCACACACGAGAATATTCACCCCATGCTATAACTCCCCGGCAACGGCGCCAAAAAAGGTCTTGATAACCCACAAGTATAGGGGATCAATTGTAGCCTATTTTGATATGTAAGAGTGTCGAACCCAACAAGGAGCTAAAGGTAGAACAAATATTCCCTCAAGTTCTATCGACCACCGATACAACTCTACGCACGCTTAACATTCTCCCTAACTAAACCGGTAAACATTATTGCAATTTTATTTGAGGGAGAGGCATAAGCTAACAAACTTTCTCTTCTTGGATCATATGCACTTATGATTGGAACTCTAGCAAGCATCCGCAACTACTAAAGATCATTAAGGTAAAACCTAACCATAGCATTATAAGGCATCAAGTCCTCTTTATCCCATACGCAACAATCCCCTTACTCGGGTTTATGCTTCTGTCACTCAAGCAACACACTATAAGTGAATCATGAACGTATTGCAACACCCTACAGCAGGAATCCCTCATGCTTGCACGACACGGAGAGCACCATAGGACAGCACCAATAATAAAATGTGCAACTGAAACCAATCACGATCATCAATTAACCCATAGGACAAAACGGATCTACTCAAACATCATAGGATAGCCATACATCATTGGGAAATAATATATAGCATTGAGCACCATGTTTAAGTAGAGATTATAGCAGGTAAAAGAGGGGTTACACCGCTTCATAGAGGGGGGAAGAGTTGGTGATGACGGTGGTGAAGTTGTTGGTGTAGATCCTTGTCGCGATGATGCCCTGGCAGCGTTCCGGCGCCACCGGGAGAGAGGGGGAGAGAGCCCCCCTTCTTCTTATTCCTTGACCTTCTCCCTAGATGGGAGAAGGATTTACCCTCTGGTCCTTGGTCTCCATGGCATGGGAGGGGCGAGAGCCCCCCCCCCCAAGATTGGATCTGTCTCTCTGTCTTTCTTTGTTTCTGCGCTCCTAGATCTGGCCTTTCACCGTTTCTTATATTCCCAGAGATCCTTAAGTCCGATTGGATTGAAATTTGAACACGATTTTTATCCGGATATTAGCTTTTTGCGCGAAAGAAACTGGGGCGCACCCCCTGCCTCGTGGCCCCCTCGGGCATCATATCGCGTTGATTCCACTTCCCAAAATTCACATATATTCCGAAAAAAATCTCTGTCAGTTTTTATCCCGTTTCGACTCCATTTGATATGGATTTTCTGCCGAACAAAAAACATGCAACAAATAGGAACTAGCACTGGGCACTGGATCAATATGTTAGTCCCAAAAATAGTATAAAAAGTTGCCAAAAGTATATGAAAGTTGTATAATATTGGCATGGAATAATAAAAAATTATAGATACGATGGAGACATATCATTTCTCTATTAAAAGGAGGCCTTAATATCCCTTAGTTTCCAATAAGACCCCGCTTCCACGGGAGGGTAGGACAAAAGATGGCATGCAAGTTCTTTTCCATAAGCATGTATGACTATATTCGGAATACATGCCTACATTATATTGATGAATTGGAGCTAGTTCTGTGTCACCCTAGGTTATAATTGTTGCATGATGAATGCCATCCGGCATAATTATCCATCATTGATCCATCTCCTATGAGTTCATTTCATATTGATCTTTGTTAAGTTACTTTTCCGTTGCCACTATTATGATTGCTACAAAACTACTACTGTTACTTTTTTCACTGTTACCGTTACTTCCATACTACTTTGCTACAAAATATTTTGCAGCAGATATTAAGTCTTTCAGGTGTGGTTGAATTGACAACTCAGCTGGTAATACTTGAGAATATTTTTTAGCTCCCTTGTGTCGAATCAATAAATTTGGGTTGAATAGTCTACCCTCGAAAACTGTTGCGATCCCCTATACTTGTGTTATCAGTGCAGAGTCCAATGCGCCTCCGCTCTCTGCCAGATCAGCTGGCAAAGAAGTGCCCTCAGACATCTGGTCGTTGGGGTGGTCGCGCGCTGGGCTGCAATGTGAGGGCACATTTGATTTTAGTAACGGGATAGTACCACCAACAACCATTCAAGTCTTCGACTCTTACCTTTCGGCGTGGGGCTTGACCCTGGGAACCTTCTCCGGGATCCGCTTGGAGGCCGCGGACTCTTCATTAGTGTCCGAACTGTCATCAAGCAGGGGCAGCTTCCCCTTGCCCCTCTTCTTCGGGGTTGAAGAAGGGTTCTCCCCTTCGGCTTCGGTTGGTGCCGCTCTGTCCCTGGTACAAGAGGAGTCGCTCTCCTCTTCCTCTTCTTGTTCCTGGTCCCCCTCTTGTGTGGAGGGGGCATGAGTATCCCCGGACTTAGTATCCGGAGGGACTCGTGGGTGGAGGCCCTCCCTGGCCCCCTTGTGGGATTCTTCTTTCTCCTTCTTCTCTGGAGCCTTGTCAGGTGCCACTGTCAGCATCTCTCTTAGCTGGGTAGACATGGGGCCTTCGGGTAGCGGGGCCGGGCTGCCCATCTTCACAACTTTCTACAGCCAACCCTGGAAGAATAAGAAATAGGGGATTGAGATCCGTAATGGAAAGATGAATATCCAAGAATAAGGGAGGAATGGTATCACATTACCTCCTTGGGAGGGTGTTCGGCGTCGAGGCCGATGTCTTCCTTCCCGGCTGGCCAAGTCTCCTATGGCTTGAACAACCCTCTCCACAACTTCTCATGGGTGGTGCCATGGAAATACTGCACGGAGCGGGGGTCTTCTGGCTTCCAGGACCACATCGGGGTGGATCGATGTTGGCAAGGTAGCAGACTGCGGTGGAGCATGATCTAGACCCCGTTGGTTAGTCTGACCCCTGCCTCTATCATATTGGTGACACGCTTTTGCAGTGCCTTCACCTCGGTGACAGGCTCCCAGTCGAGGCCCTTTCTGGTCCACGAGGTTAACCTCACGGGGGTCGGATCTGAAATCCAGAGTACTGCCTAGTTTGCCTCGCGAGGCTCCGTGATGTAGAACCAATCCTTCTATGAGATCTTGACCGTGTATACAAACATACCCTTCGACCAGCCGAGTCGGGTAAGCCTACTCACCATGGCTCCCCCGCAATCTGCATGCTGGCCGTCGATGATCTTCGGCTTAACATTATAAACCTTCAGCCATAGGCTGAAGTGCGGCTAGACCCGGAGGAAGGCCTCGCATATGGTGATGAAGGCCGAGATGTGAAGGAAAGAATTCGGAGCTAGGTCGTGGAAGTCGAGGTTGTAGTAGAACATCAACCCTCGAACGAATGGGTGAAGGGGTAACCCTGTCCTTGAATGAAGTGGGGGACGAACACCACCTCTTCACCGACGTGGGGCGTTAGCATGACCTGGCCCTCCTTTGGGGCCTGGTGGGCGATGTTAAGGGAGAGGAAGCCTTCTCGCTTCAGGTCCTCAATATCGTTGTTGGAGACGTACGAGGCCTCCCACTTGCCCTTCGCTCCAGATCCGGCCAATGCCGAACTTGACTTTGCAGAAAGATGGGTTGGAGCACTCGAGCTCCGTAGATTAGGAAAGGCTGTGGCGGGAGGAATAAGAAGGTGTACGTGAACAATCATGGCTGCTCCCTTTTATAATCAGTTGTAATACTAAGAGTCATATAAATGCGCTGCTCGCCTCGCCTATTCCCGATAAACACGTGGCATTATGCGCGAGTGGGATACTTTGAATCATTGATCAAATTGTTGGGGAACGTAGTAATTCAAAAAAAATCCTACGATCACGCAAGTTCTAACTAGGAGATGCATAGCAACATGAGGGGAGAGTATGTCTACGTACCCTCGTAGACCAAAAGCGAAAGTGTTTAGTAACGCGGTTCATGTAGTCGAACGTCTTCACGATCCAACCGATCCAAGTACCGAACATACGGCACCTCCATGTTTAGCACACGTTCATCTCAATGACGCCCCTCGAGCTCTTCATCCAGTTGAGGAAGAGGGAGAGTTCCGTCAGCACGACGGCGTGGTGACGGTGATGATGAAGTTACCGGCGCAGGGCTTCGCCTAAGCACTACGACGATATGACCAAGGTGTGTAACTATGGCGGGGGCACCGCACACGGCTAAGAAAAATCTTGGAGTGCCTTTGGGGTGCCCCCTGCCCACATATATAAAGGAGGGAGGGAGAGAGGCCGACCCTCCTAGGGGTGCGCCAAGTGTAGGGAGTCCTACTAGGACTCCCAAGTCCGAGTAGGATTCCCTTTCCTTTTTGGAGTAGGAAAGAAGGAAAGGAGGGAGAGGGACAAGGAAAAGGGGGGGCTGCGCCCTCACCCCTTGTCCAATTTGGTTTGGGCAGGGAGGACGCACGCGCCACCTCGTGGCCCTTCTTCCCTCTCTCCACTAAAGCCCAATAAGGCCCATTAACTTCTCCCGGCGAATTCCCGTAACTCTCCGGTATTCCGAAAAATACACGAATCACTCGGAACATTTCCGATGTCCGAATATAGCCTTCCAATATATCGATATTTACCTCTCGACCATTTAGAGACTCCTCGTCATGTCCGTGATCTCATCCGGGACTCCGAACAAACTTTGGTCATCAAATCTCATAACTCATCATATAAATCATCATCGAACATTAAGCATGCGGACCCTACGGGTTCGAGAACTATGTAGACATGACCGAGACACATCTCTGGTCAATAACCAATAGCGGAACCTGGATGCTCATATTGGCTCCTACATATTCTACGAAGATCTTTATCGGTCAAACCGCATAACAACATACGTTATTCCCTTTGTCATCGGTATGTTACTTGCCTGAGATTCGATCATCGGTATCATCAGACCTAGTTCAATCTCGTTACCGGCAAGTCTCTTTACTCGTTCCGTAATGCATCATTCCGTAACTAACTCATTAGTCACATTGCTTGCAAGGCTTATAGCCATGTGCATTACCGAGAGGGCCCAGAGATACCTCTCCGATACACAGAGTGACAAATACTAATCTTGATCTATGCGAACTCAACAAATACCAACGGAGACACCTGTAGAGCATCTTTATAATCACCCAGTTACATTGTGACATTTGATAGCACACAAGGTGTTCCTCCGGTATTCGAGAGTTGCATAATCTCATAGTTAGAGGAACATGTATAAGTCATGAAGAAAGTAATAGCAATAAAACTAAATGATAATTATGCTAAGCTAACGGATGGGTCTTGTCCATCACATCATTCTCTAATGATGTGATCACGTTCATCAAATGACAACACATGTCTATGGTTAGGAAACTTAACCATCTTTGATTAACGAGCTAGTCTAGTAGAGGCATACTAGGGACACTCTATTTTGTCTATGTATTCACACATGTACTAAGTTTCTAGTTAATACAATTCTAGCATGAATAATAAACATTTATCATGATATAAGGAAATATAAATAACAACTTTATTATTGCCTCTAGGGCATATTTCCTTCAGTCTCCCACTTGCACTAGAGTCAATAATCTAGTTCACATCATCATATGATTTAACACCAATAGTTCACATCTTTATGTGATTAGTTCACATCTCCATGTGACTAACACCCAAAGGGTTTACTAGAGTCAATGATCAAGTTCACATCGCTATGTGATTAACACCCAAAGAGTACTAAGGTGTGATCACATTTTGCTTGTGAGAGAAGTTTAGTCAATGGGTCTGCCACATTCAGAGCCGTATGTATTTTGCCAATTTTCTATGTCTACAATGCTCTGCACGGAGCTACTCTAGCTAATTGCTCCCACTTTCAATATGTATCCAGAATGAGACTTAGAGTCATCGGTTCAGTGTCAAAGCTTGCATCGACGTAACCCTTTACGATGAACTTTTTTTACCTCCATAACCAAGAAACACGTCCTTATTCCACTAAGGATAATTTTGACCGCTGTTCAGTGATCCACTCCTGGATCACTATTGTACCCTCTTGCCAAACTCATGGTGAGGTACACAATAGGTTTGGTACACATCATAGCATACTTTATAGAACCTATGACTGAGGCATAGGGAATGACTTTTCATTCTCTTTCTATTTTCTACCGTGGTTGGGTTTTGAGTGGAATGACTTCATACCTTACAACTCAGGAAAGAAATCCTTCTTTGACTAATCCATTTTGAACTCCTTCAAAATCTTATCAAGGTATGTACTCATCGAAAGTCTTATCAAGTGTCTTGATCTATCTTTATAGATCTTGATGCCCAATATGTAAGTAGCTTCACCGAGGTCTTTCTTTGAAAAACTCCTTTCAAACACTCCTTTATGCTTTCCAGAAAATTCTACATCATTTCCAATCAATAATATGTCATTCACATATACTTATCAGAAAGGTTGTTGTCCTCCCACTCACTTTCTTGTAAATACAGGCTTCTCCAAAAGTCTGTAAAAAGCCATATGCTTTGATCACACTATCATAGCATATATTCCAACTCCGAGAGGCTTGGACCAGTCCATAAATGGATCGCTGGAGCTTGCACACTTTGTTAGTACCTTTAGGATCGACAAAACCTTCTGGTTGCATCATATACAACTCTTCCTTAAGATATCCATCAAGGAATGCCGTTTTGATATCCATTTGCCAAATTTCATAAATGTGGCAATTGCTAACATGATTCGGACAGACTTAAGCATCAATACGAGTGAGAAAGTCTCAATGTATTCAACACCTTGAACTTGTCAAAAACCTTTTTCAACAATTTGAGCTTTGTAGATAGTAACACTACCATCAGTGTTCGTCTTCCTCTTGAAGATCCATTTATTCTCTATGGCTCGCCGATCATCGGGCAACTCCACCAAAGTCCACACTTTGTTCTTATACATGGATCCCATCTTAGATTTCATGGCCTCAAGCCATTTCACGGAATCTGGGCTCATCATCGCTTCCTCATAGTTCGTAGGTTCGTCATGGTCTAGTAACATGACTTCCAGAATAGGATTACCGTACCACTCTAGTGTGTAACATACTCTGTTTGACCTACGAGATTCGGTAGTAACTTGATTTGAAGTTTCATGATCATCATCATTAACTTCCTCACTAATTGGTGTAGGCATCACTGGAACTGATTTCTGTGATGAACCAATTTGGGAGAAGGTACAACTACCTCATCAAGTTCTACTTTCCTGCCACTCACTTCTTTCGAGAGAAACTCCTTCTCTAGAAAGGATCCATTCTTAGCAACGAATATATTGCCTTCAGATCTATGATAGAAGGTGTACCCAACAGTTTCTTTTGGGTATCCTATGAAGACGCATTTCTCCGATTTGGGTTCGAGCTTATCAGGTTGAAGCTTTTTCACATAAGCATCGCAGCCCCAAACTTTAAGAAACGACAGCTTAGGTTTCTTGCCAAACCACAGTTCATACATTCTCGTCTCAACGGATTTAGACGGTGCCCTATTTAATGTGAATGCAGCTGTCTCTAATGCATAACCCCAAAACGATAGTGGTAAATCGGTAAGAGACATCATAGATCGCACCATATACAATATAGTACGGTTACGATGTTCGAACACACCATTACGCTATGGTGTTCCAGGTGGCGTGAGTTGTGAAACTATTTCACATTGTATTAAATGAAGGTCAAACTCGTCAATCAAATATTTGCCTCCGCGATCAGATCACAGAAACTTTATTTTCTTGTTACGATGATTCTCCACTTCACTCTGAAATTCTTTGAACTTTTCAAATGTTTTAGACTTGTGTTTCATTAAGTAGATATACTCATATCTGCTCAAATCATCTGTGAAGGTGAGAAAATAACGATACTCGCCACGAGCCTCAACACTTATTGGACCGCATACATTGGTATGTATTATTTCTAATAAGTTAGTGGTTCGCTCCATTGTTCCGGAGAACAGAGTTTCAGTCATCTTGCCCATGAGGCATGGTACACAAGTATCAAATGATTCATAATCAAGTGATTCCAAAAGCCCATCTGCATGAAGTTTCTTCATGCACTTTACACCAATATGATCAAAAGGGCAGTGCCACAAATATGTTTCACTATCATTATCAACTTTGCATCTTTTGGCATCAATATTATGAATATGTGTATCACTATGATCGAGATTCAATAAACCATTTACATTGGGTGTATGACCATAGAATGTTTTATTCATGTAAACAGAACAACAATTATTCTGTGATTTAAATGAATAACCGTATCGCAATAAACATGATACAATTATATTCATGCTCAACGCAAACACCAAATAACATTTATTTAGGTCCAACACTAATCCCGAAGGTAGAGGGAGTGTGCGATGGTGATATTATCAACCCTGGAATCACTTCCAACACACATTGTCACCTCGTCCTTAACTAGCCTCTGTTCATTTTACAACTCCTGTTTTGAGTTACTAATCTTAGCAACTAAACCGGTATCAAATACCCTGGGGTTACAATGAAAACTAGTAAAGTACACATCAATAACTTGTATATCAAATATAGCTTTGTTCACTTTGCCATCCTTCTTATCCTCCAAGTATTTGGGGTAGTTCCGCTTCCAGTGACCATTCCCTTTGCAATAGAAGCACTCAGTTTCAGGCTTAGGTCTAGCTTTGGGTTTCTTCACGGGAGTGGCAACTTTCTTGCCATTCTTTCTTGAAGTAACCTTTCTTTAACTTTGCCCCTTTTCTTGAAACTAGTGGTCTTGTTAACCATCAACACTTGATGCTCTTTCTTGATTTCTACCTTTGCCGATTTTAGCATCGCGAAGGGCTCGGGAATCGTTTTCGTCATCCCCTGCATATTATAGTTCATCAAGAAGTTCTAGTAGCTTGGTGATATTGAATAGAGAACTCTGTCAATCACTATCTTATCTGGAAGGTTAACTCCCACTTGATTCAAGCGATTGTACTACCTAGACATTCTGAGTACATGCTCACTGGCTGAGCCATTCTCCTCCATCTTGTAGGCAAAGTACTTGTCAGAGGTCTCATACCTCTCGACATGGGCATGAGTCTGAAATACCAATTTCAACTCTTGGAACATCTCATATGCTCCGTGGCATTCAAAACATTTTGAAGTCCTGGTTCTAAGACGTAAAGCATGGTGCACTAAACTATCAAATAGTCATCATACCGAGCTTGTCAAACATTCATAACATCTGCATCTGCTCCAGCAATAGTTTTGTCACCTAGCGGTGCATCAAGGACATAATTCTTCTGTGTAGCAATGAGGATAATCCTCAGATCACGGACCCAGTCCGCATCATTGCTACTATAATCTTTCAACTTAGTTTTCTCTAGGAACATATCAAAAACATAGGGGAGCTACAACGCGAGCTATTGATCTACAACATAGATATGCAAAAACTATCAGGACTAAATTCATGATAAATTAAGTTCAGTTAATCATATTACTTAA
The DNA here is from genome assembly GCF_003073215.2 of Triticum urartu. Lineage (NCBI taxonomy): Eukaryota > Viridiplantae > Streptophyta > Magnoliopsida > Poales > Poaceae > Triticum > Triticum urartu. The sequence continues at coordinate 341,907,086 of NC_053022.1, forward strand.
GAACTCTAACTTAGATAGACATCCCTCGAGTCATCTAAATGATCACGTGGTCCATATCAACTAAACCATGTCCGATCATCACGTGAGATGGAGTAGTCTTTAATGGTGAACATCTCTATGTTGATCATATATACTATATGATTCACGTTCGACCTTTCGGTCTCCAGTGTTCCGAGGCCATATCTGCATATGCTAGGCTCGTCAAGTTTAACCCGGGTATTCTGCACGTGCAAAACTGGCTTGCACCCGTGTATGTGAATGTAGAGCTTATCACACCCGATCATCACGTGGTGTCTCGGCATGACGAACTGTCGCAACGGTGCATACTCAGGGAGAACACTTATACCTTGAAATTTTAGTAAGGGATCATCTCATAATTCTACTGTCGTACTAAGAAAAATAAGATGCATAAAAGATAAACATCACATGCAAATAAAATATGTGACATGATATGGCCATTATCATCTTGTGCCTTTGATCTCCATCTCCAAAGTACCGTCATGATTTCCATTGTCACCGGCATGACACCATGATCTCCGTCATCTTGATCTCTATCAACGTGTCGTCACATGGTCATCTCGCCAACTAGTGCTTTTGCAACTATTGCTATCGCATAGTGATAAAGTAAAGCAATTATATGGCGCTTGCATCTTATGCAATAAAGAGACAACCATAACGCTCCTGCCAGTTGCTGATAACTTTAACAAAACATGATCATCTCATACAAAAAAATATATCCCATCATGTCTTGACCATATCACATCACAACATGCCCTGCAAAAACAAGTTAGACGTCCTCTACTTTATTGTTGCAAATTTTACGTGGCTGCTACGGGCTTCTAGCAAGAACTGTTCTTACCTACGTACCAAAACCACAACAATTTTTCGTCAAGTGTGCTATTTTAACCTTGAACAAGGACCGGCCGTAGTCAAACTCGGTTCAACAAAAGTTCGAGAAACAGACACCCGCTAGGCACCTGTGTACGAAGCACATCGGTAAAACCAGTCTCATGAACATGGTCATGTAATGTCGGTACGGGCTGCTTCATCCAACAATAACACCGGATCAAAGTAAGACATTGGTGGTAAGAAGTATGACTATTATCGCCCACAACTCATTGTGTTCTACTCGTGCATATATCATCTACGCATAGACCTGGCTCTGATGCCACTGTTGGGGAAAGTAGTAATTCAAAAAAATTCCTACGATCACGCAAGATCTAACTTGGAGATGCATAGCAACAAGAGGGGAGAGTGTGTCTATGTACCCTTGTAGACCGAAAGCGGAAGCGTTTAGTAATGCGGTTGATGTAGTCGAATGACTTCACGATTCAAACGATCCAAGTACCGAACGTACAACACCTTCGTGTTCAGCACACGTTCAGCTCGATGACGTCCCTCGAGCTCTTGATCCAGTTGAGGAAGAGGGAGAGTTCCGTCAGCACGACAGCGTGGTGACGGTGATGATGAAGTTACCGGCGCAGGGCTTCGCCTAAGCACTACGGCGATATGACCGGGGTGTGTAACTGTGGAGGGGGCACCGCACATGGCTAAGACAAATCTTGGACTGCCTTTGGGGTGCCCCTACCCACGTATATAAAGTAGGGAGGGAGAGAGGCCGGCCCTCCTAGGGGCGCGCCAAGTGTAGGGAGTCCTACTAGGACTCCCAAGTCCTAGTAGGATTCCCTTTCCTTTTCGGAGTAGGAAAGAAGGAAAGGAGGGAGAGGGAGAAGGAAAGGGAGGCGCCCCCACCCCTTGTCCAATTCAGTTTGGGCAGGGGGGAGGCACGCACCACCTCGTGGCCCTTCTTCCCTCTCTCCACTAAAGCCCAATAATGCCCAACAACTTCCCCCGGCAAATTCCCGTAACTCTTCGGTATTCCGAAAAATACCCAAATCACTCGGAACCTTTCCGATGTCCGAATATAGCCTTCCAATATATCGATCTTTACCTCTCGACCATTTCGAGACTCCTCGTCATGTCCGTGATCTCATCCGGGACTCTGAACAAACTTCGGTCATCAAATCACATAACTCATAATATAAATCAATATCAAACGTTAAGCGTGCGGACCCTACGGGTTCGAGAACTATGTAGACATGACCGAGGCACATCTCCGGTCAATAACCAATAGCGGAACCAGGATGCTCATATTGGCTCCTACATATTCTACGAAGATCTTTATCGGCCAAACCGCATAACAACATACGTTATTCCCTTTGTCATCGGTATGTTACTTGCCCGAGGTTCTATCATCGGTATCATCAGATCTAGTTCAATCTCGGGACCGGCAAGTCTCTTTACTTGTTCCGTAATGCATCATTCCGTAACTAACTCATTAGTCACATTTCTTCCAAGGCTTATAGTGATATGCATTACCGAGAGGGCCCAGAGATACCTCTCCGATACACGGAGTGATAAATCCTAATCTTGATCTATGCGAACTCAACAAACACAATCAGAGACACCTGTAGAGTATCTTTATAATCACCCAGTTACGTTGTGACGTTTGATAGCACACAAGGTGTTCCTCTGGTATTCGGGAGTTGCATAATCTCATTGTCAGAGGAACATGTATAAGTCATGAAGAAAGCAATAGCAATAAAACTAAATGATCATTATGCTAAGCTAACGGATGGGTCTTGTACATCACATCATTCTCTAATGATGTGATCCCGTTCATCAAACGACAACACATGTCTATGGTCAGGAAACTTAACCATCTTTGATTAACGAGCTAGTCTAGTAGAGGCATACTAGGGACACTCTGTTTTGCCTATGTATTCACACATGTACTAAGTTTCTGGTTAATACAATTCTAGCATGAATAATAAAGATTTATCATGATATAAGAAAATATAAATAAAAACTTTATTATTGCCTCTAGGGCATATTTCCTTCACAAATCCCTTAAAAATGGGACATGATATCCACCTCAAAAAGACGTGCCTGTAAAGGGGCGGCCTCGAGCCGTGCATCGAGTCTTCATGTTTATGACCGGGCGCGACCCTTCACCAAAAGTTGTCAGTCAAAGATACTGTTCACACTCAAACGATTGGCCTTCAGGGCTAAGTAGAAAAGATAGTTCGAAATCTTGACATGGCTCAGCGTATTGCCAAATTGGATCAAGCATCATTTGAAGACTTCTCTGGAGGAGAATTATTCCGAATATTCGGGAGAAAGGGAACTCGCCTGCCAGCCAAAGCCTGCAGGCATGGGAGATATATGAAGCCGACATTGAAGGCTAGTTCTAGGGCTACTAAGTGATTCCTGGACTAGGGGGTCCTCAGGGTGCCGGCTCATCTTGCATGGGCTGGACTATTTGGCTGCACCGTATCCGAACCAAAGACCTTTTGTGCCTTGGTGTATACCCCAAGTCAAGATGGAAGATCCTGCGTTTCCTTGATGTAACTGACTATCTGTAAACCCTAGTACCCCTTGTGTCTATATAAACCAGGGGGTTTGGTCCATAGAGGCTAGGAGAACAGTCTCCATCCTACTAGTTAGGGTTTATTTCCTCTGATCTCGAGGTAGCTCAACTCCATAACCCCCATATACACAAGCAATACAATCAAGCCGGATTTAGGGTATTACCTCTTAGAGAGGCCCGAACCTGGGTAGATATCGTGTTCTGCGTCCCTTGTTCCCATCGATCCAAGATCCACAGTTCGGGACCCCCTACGCGAGAGCCACCCGTTTTGACACTGACAGTAGGGCCGGTGCCCGTACGCACCATCTCACGGTGGAGGCATCAGGCCGCGATCGTGATCGTCGTGGCACCGGGGCGACGCAACCTGATCGTGCCTCCAATCTTCGTAGTTATCTATCGAGGAGGATATGACTCAGCGCCTGGAAGAGCCGAGTGTGGTGTGGGCTGACTGAACGGTCTCTGCGTTCATCGACACGCTATGAATATGATACCTGGACTGGGACACTGTCGCATTCTGCGATAGCGCCGTCTTCAGGAGCGCCTAGATCTGCCAAATCCCCTCTCTGGCTGCGGAGCCAGAGGGTTGGATGGAATCCGCGATCCGAGTAGCGGCTGCCAGATTTTGTAGCGGATTACTGAGGACATGATACTTACAAGGTTGTTCAGTCGAGTAAAGCTGGCACTTGTGCTAACTAGAGCTGGGTTGACGGCGAGCTCGATCGTCCAGCTCCCTCTGAAGCCATCTGAGGCGGTCGCGCTCGGCCAGGGTGGCCAAGCAAGTCGACTCCATGGCCAGCACTTCATGGGTTGTCTCGGTGAAGGGGTGTTTAGGAGCTGTTCGTTCTTGCAGTGAAGCTCGTCTCGCTACTCCCTAGTGAGAGCCCGAGGCACGTACGACTCGTGGCGTGCGTCGCCACCGCCAGCGTTGTCGTGTGATGCACCTACACAACCATCCCGGGCATCCGTGTACCCCCGTTGCGCGCGATGCTCAGAGTTGTCCGCTATGAGAACTTTGGCGGTCGACTCGACACTTCCAAACTCGGATTCCTCAGAGGAATCACCGAGTGACCTGTGAGAGAGGTCGAGGGCGGGCTCGTCGAATTCGAGAGTTGCCACATGCTCTACCGCAGCCTGGATGGCCACAGAGTGCTTGATCCAACGCTGCCGCTTGATACGTCTCCAACGTATCTATAATTTTTGATTGTTCCATGCTATTATATTATCTGTTTTGGATCTTTATGGGCTTTATTATACACTTTTATATTATTTTTGGGACTAACCTATTAACCCAGAGCCCAGTGCCAGTTTCTGTTTTTTTCCTTGTTTTAGAGTATCGCAGAAAAGGAAAATCAAACGGAGTCCAATTGACCTGAAACTTCACGGAACTTATTTTTGGAAGGAAAGCAACCCGAGAGACTTGGAGTCCACGTAAGGGAAGCAACGAGGAAGCCACGAGGCAGGGGGCGCGCCCTCCAACCTCGTCGGCCCCTCGTGGCTCCCCTGACGTACTTCTTCAGCCTATATATCTCCATATACCCTAAAACGATCGAGGAGCACAATAGATCGGTAGTTCCGCCGCCAGAAGCCTCCGTAGCCACCGAAATCCAATCTAGACCTGTTTTGGCACCCTGCCGGAGGGGGCAATCCCACTCCGGTGGCCATCTTCATCACCCGGTGCTCTCCATGACGAGGAGGGAGTAGTTCTCCCTTGGGGCTGAGGGTATGTACCAGTAGCTATGTGTTTGATCTCTCTCTCTCTCGTGTTCTTGAGGTGATACGGTCTTGATGTATCGTGAGCTTTGCTATTATATTTGGATCCTATGATGTTTTCTCCCCCCTCTACTCTTTTGTAATGGATTGAGTTTCCCCTTTGAAGTTATGTTATCGGATTGAGTCTTTAAAGATTTGAGAACACTTGATGTATGTCTTGCCGTGCGTATCTATAGTGACAATGGGATACCACGTGATTCACTTGATGTATGTTTTGGTGATCAACTTGCGGGTTCCGCCCATGAACCTATGCATAGGGGTTGGCACACGTTTTCGTCGTGATTCTCCGGTAGAAACTTTGGGGCACTCTTTGAGGTTCTATGTGTTGGTTGAATAGATGAATCTGAGATTGTGTGATGCATATCGTATAATCATACCCACGAATACTTGAGGTGACATTGGAGTATCTAGGTGACATTAGGGTTTTGGTTGATTTGTGTCTTAAGGTGTTATTCTAGTACGAACTCTAGGGCTGTTTGTGACACTTATAGGAATAGCCCAACGAATTGATTGGAAAGAATAACTTTGAGGTGGTTTCGCACCCTACCATAATCTCTTCATTTGTTCTCCGCTATTAGTGACTTTGGAGTGACTCTTTGTTGCATGTTGAGGGATAGTTATGTGATCCAATTATGTTAGTATTGTTGAGGGAACTTGCACTAGCAAAAGTATGAACCCTAGGCCTTATTTCCTAGCATTGCAATACCGTTTATGCTCACTTTTACCACTTGTTACCTTGCTGTTTTTCTATTTTCAGATTACAGAAACCATTATCTACTATCCATATACCACTTGTATCATCATCTCTTCGCCGAACTAGTGCACCTATACAATTTACCATTGTATTGGGTGTGTTGGGGACACAAGAGACTCTTTGTTATTTGGTTGCAGGGTTGCTTGAGAGAGACCATCTTCATCCTACGCCTCCTACGGATTGATAAACCTTAGGTCATCCACTTGAGGGAAATTTGCTACTGTCCTACAAACCTCTGCACTTGGAGGCCCAACAACGTCTACAAGAAGAAGGTTGTGTAGTAGACATCACCGCCGCGAGCGCCCAGAACGCTTGCAGCGGAGCATGATGGGAGGGTGAGTGGCCACTCGGTACGTAGTCAAGGGCTGCCGGAGGAGGACTCTGTAGGATGACGCGCGGAAATGCATCACGCTGCGGACGGGCAATGCCTCCACGTCCAGTGGGGCCTCGTGAAGCCATGCTGAGTCGTCGGCGATGAAGGAGAGCGTCCCAAAATGGATTTCACCACCGACTGACATGATGATGAAGAAATCTACCTATGCCGTGAATTTTTTTCTAGACGCATAGCCCCATGGTGGGCGCCAACTGTCGGGGTTACGATCTTGACAATGAGTACTAGGGGTATGAATAAGGGGCAGAACCTAGCTACGGTGCAGGTGCAATACTCGGTGTTTAACGAGTTCAGGCCCCTCTCGAAAAAGGTAACATCCCTACATCTCGTGCCCTGAGGCTAGTTTTGATTTGATGGGTATGGTTACAAAGGTTGCTCCTGCCCGACTAAGGAGGGGGTGCAGCTTATATAGAGTACACCGCAGCCCCATGTCCTCCATGTTGCTGGGGCATTTCATGACGCCGAATGCGTCAGTTATAGGTATGATGAGCCTCTACTACGGCAGTTAGAGGTAACGGGAGCCTTGACTCTATTTAATGGATGACTTAGGATTCCTCGGCCGTTGTAGCTCCCACGCCGCCCGTTCGCCTCCTTGGTCCGAGTGGTGGTTTGTCGGCTGAGTGGTGGGTGGTCATCCGAGTGCTATCGAGTTATCCGAGTGGACTTCCTGATATATGAATCCGAACGCTGGTATGGTCCAGGGACCTACCCATGGTGGTGAAGGCCCCCATGTGGGTCCTAAATGATGGGTCCTTGACCCTACCTGTAATAGGTGACCTCATCACGCCCCACCTGGCACAACTGAACCAGCCCGGTAGGGCCCAAAGACGTCGACAGGCAGGTCCAGTTGGGACTGATGCCCACGGGGCCGCGCAAGGGACCCAACCCAACACATCCCAATGATGGTGGCCTCAGGTCGTTCCAGCAGTCCACCCGTCATGGACCTCCCGGTCGGGTGGTCGGGTCACGCGCCATCCGGGTAGATCGAACGGCTCGCATCACCCCAGAGGGGCTCCTGCGGCAAGCCACCCGGCAATGGATGGTGTAGAGGGCCTCTTCGCCCGCGACTGTTAGCCACACCGCAAACCCACCTGACCGACCGAACCAACCCAAGACACCTCCAGACGCGTCTAGCTATCCTCTACCGTGCAGGGGAGAGCACGACAAATGCCGGCTAATGGAAGTGGCCCTGGGTGCACCCAATGGTCCACCAGTTATGGACCCTCCATCCAGGTCGCCTGGGCGTGAGCTGTATGGGCAGGTCAGACAGCTCGCTTCGGCCCCAAGAGGCTTTCGTGGCAAGCCAGCCATTAACAAACGGCCAGGAGGCGCTCTCTCCTGCGAGGAACCCAGGGAGGTGGGTACTCCAACATCCTTTATAGGAGTAATTATTTTTTGCTATTCTTGCACACATTAATTCTTGCTTACACACATAATGGCGTAGCGAGGCCCCGGGCAACAATGGCCTTGGCCCACGACGTGGCAACGAGTTTCTTTGTTGACTGTAGATAGAATGTCACTATTTGATATTTTTATGCACTATAGCATTGAAGGCTACCCGGGACATGGTGCTTGGCTGGCTGCGCAACCACACACACAATAATTTTCACCTTCACACCACTTTTGCTTGGGATCTGAAATTACTTGCATGCACAATCTAATAAACCTCTACATGGGGCAAAAGACCATTTCCTTAGCTCTTCATGGGATATATACTCTTAATTTGAAAACAACTACGACTTAACCATGTGCACTTGCTGGATATCAATCGTACCACATAGGTTTTGAGATATTTGAGGGTATGGCTTGATTTATCCCAAGGTGGTGAGGGAAACGCTCCTTGATGTGCTTCCAATACATTGCGCTTGTTTGATCTTTCCCGGTGATATAGACTATTGAGAGAAATCTCTTGGCATCCCCTCACAAGAACTATATACTCATCCCGGGTGTAGTTTGCAACAAGAATTTCTTTCTTCCTTGATGATCCAAAGGGTTGGAATTGATCAAATTATGTATCTCGGTCGTATGCATCCAATTGATTAACAAGCGACAATGACATGCCTTCAAGTCGAGATCATTTGTCCTGTCAGAGTCACCCATCAACTCTCCAAAAATCATTTGTCATGGACAACCGACCCCCTCGCCCCAAATCACACACATTGCACATTTTTTGACAACCACCTCGCATTCAATGAACAAATTACACAAAAGGAAAAGATCGACTTTTTACCTTATCGTCGTTCCTCTTCTGGCGTAGGACTAAGAAGGGGCCCTGGTGTCGCTCGCCACTGACATGAACATAGGAGGGTCAATGATGAGACCCTTCATCTTCTTTTTCGGTGTGATGCCCCTGACTCAATCGTACACTAATCATACACGCAAATATGCACGGTCAAGATCGGATACTCACAGGAAGATATCGCAACACAACTCTAGACAGAAATTAAAATAGTACAAGCTTTATATTAAAATCCAGGGGCCATGAGGGCTCGAATACACAAAAGTCAGTGAAAGCAACAATATCTGAGTACAAACATAGGTAAACAAGTCTGCCTTAAGAAGGCTGAGCAAAACAACGGCAACTAGACTGAAAAGGTGCAGGCCTCCTACCTAGGAGCCTCCTAACTACTCCTGGTCGTCAGTCTCCACGTAGTAGTTGGTTCCGTCGGTGTAATAGTAGTCATCGGCGAGATCAACTGGCTCCTGAGCTCCATCATCTGATCGTAGAAATCAGGTAGATGGGAAAAAGGGGTAGCAAAGCAACCGTGAGTACTCATCCAAAATACTCGCAAGACTTACATCAGATCTATACCAAGTATGCATCAATATCAAAGAAGTGGGGCTATATCTTTGGACTATACTACATAAATGCTAGAGTAGAAGGGAAGGCCTAGACCATCGAAGACTAGCAACTGGCAGCGTGTTGCAGCATTATAAGAGTGCATATTAGTATAACATAAGTAATAAGTACGTACTAGCAATGCCCAGAGATCCTTCCTCGACTCCCTGCGAGAAAGCGATCCTGGAGCCATCATATCCATTTAGTGTCTCCAGTATCCAGTTCCAGTTGTAATAGCTCGGGATACACCTTCGGGTGTCCGTTACCTTGGACATGACTATTCGAATAGATATACTTCCCTGCAGGGGTGTCCAACTTACCCAACACACTCGATTAACTCTAGTTGGGCACACTTTTTCGGGTCATGTACGGCCTCGGCTGATCGACACACCGTTGTCCTACCTAGGCTCAATAGAGAGGCCATCACGTTGTTCTACATCCTAAATGCAAATGTATCCTTTGCAATCCCACACATTGCGAATGCGGCCTGGAGCAGACGCACCCCCTTATACAAGCGCAGGTGGTTACCGTCCAACCGAGTGTGCGTCGTTAAACCGCTGACATCTGAGAGCTTTTGGAAGAATCATACGACATTGAGTGTCCATACTTATTCCCACGTGGTGGTTAGTGAGAAAAGGCTAGAGGCCTACTCAGATCAAATACCCAAATCCGTTAGTGTATTATTAACATCTCACGGAGATGACCAGGGTCGTCGCTCCGACTAGGTAACTCGCGGACCGCAACCCGGGCCGGTCCAACCTCTCTCCTAGGTGGTATCCACATGCCTTGTTGTTCTGCCACATTATCTCTCGTGGGTACCCTTGGGGCCGACCCGCCTTTATCATTATAACAGTTGGTGTTTAGGTTCATACTATCAAGGTGAAACTAGAGGGATTGCCATCGGTGGGTTTACACTTGATATACTGCACGACTGAGACATCATCGAGAGTGAAATATGAGGAATCACCCTTAGTAGATCACTCTAGATGTGCTACACTACAAAGTCGTCATCGAGAGTGAAATACAAGGAATCACACTTGATACAGCTTTGTAGAGTCGTATAATTGTAAGAACATCTCCAGCTACGCCCCCAACAGGCCCTCCCCAAGCATTTTTGCCGCGCTGGCGCCAAAAAATTCAGCCCAGTCACGCCCCCAGTAACCCTTTTTTCACTGGCTTGGGCCGAAACTGACGCCGGATGACCTAGGCCGAACTCGGTGCGCTGGGGCGAACGGTTTTGGCACGAAAGAGCTGCGGGCCAGCCGCGCCAGCAAGACGACGCCTCGTCTTCCCCCAGCGCGCCTCGGTTTCCCGTGGGGAATCAATGGCAAGGCTGCCACCGGTCAGCCTTCCATTGATTCCTCACGGGCCGGCGCGTCACGGGCGGTGCGGTGACGCCTCCCCTCCCGCCAGGCGTACACACGGCACGGGCTATAAAGACCCGCCACCCCCTCGCCGCTGGCCACACCAGCCTGAGCCCAAACCAGCCGCCGTCGAGCTATACTCTCTCCCATCCGCGCCGCCGAGCTCTATCTCCCCCATCCTCCCCTTCCCTCCTTCCCTCTCCAGCGATGGTCAAACGCTTCCCCGGGGACGCCGCGGCGGCCAACGGCTTCGGCCGCCGCTCGCTCCAGTTGTCGAAGGCGTGGCTTCTGTTCGAGGCCAACATCCCGGCGCCGCCGGACATGCGCGCCAGGCCAACGGGGTGGAGGCTAAGCAACGGCGGCGTCCCCATCCCCCCGGTGCCCGACGTTGATGCGCCCCCCGACATCTTTGCCGCCGAGGCCGACCGCGTGCGGTCGTCCCTGACTGAGGAGCAGCGCGCCCTCCCCCAGTACGCCACCGACAACCACGTGGCGTGGACGGAGTATTTCCAGCGGCGGCAGGTACATCGGCTAGCGTCCACAAACGGGGCGCCAGTGGTGGGGGGCATCAAGAACAGCGACGGCCGCCACCTCTGGTGGGGCATCCCCGGCCGCACACTGCACGGGGTGCTGGAGTACCTCGAGGGCGGCAACAACCCGCCGCTGGCATACCCTGCCGCGGCGCCCGTCCCGCCCCCTGATAACCCACAAGTATAAGGGATCGCAATAGTTTTCGAGGGTAGAGTATTCAACCCAAATTTATTGATTCGACACAAGGGGAGCCAAAGAATATTCTCAAGTATTTGCAGCTGAGTTGTCAATTCAACCACACCTGGATAACTTAATATCTGCAGCAAAGTGTTTAGTAGCAAAGTAATATGATAGTAGTGGTAACGGTGTCAAAAGTAATATTTTTGGGTTTTATAGTGATGGTAACAGTAGCAACGGAAAAGTAAATAAGCGAAGAACAATATATGGAAAGCTCGTAGGCATTGGATCGATGATGGAGAATTATGTCGGATGCGATCGATCATGTAACGGTCATAACATAGGGTGACACAGAACTAGCTCCAGTTCATCAATGTACTGTAGGCATGTATTCCGAATATAGTCATACATGCTTATGGAAAAGAACTTGCATGACATCTTTTGTCCTACCCTCCCGTGGCAGCGGGGTCCTATTGGAAACTAAGGGATATTAAGGTCTCATTTTAATAGAGTACTAGACCAAAGCATTAACACATAGTGAATACATGAACTCCTCAAACTATGGTCATCACCGGTAATGATCCCGATTATTGTCACTTCGGGGTTAACGGATCATAACACATAATAGGAAACTATAGACTTGCAAGATAGGATCAAGAACTCTCATATATTGATGAAAACATAATAGGTTCAGATCTGAAATCATGGCACTCGGTCCCTAGTGACAAGCATTAAGCATAGCAAAATCATAGCAACATCAATCTCAGAACATAGTGGATACTAGGGATCAAACCCTAACAAAACTAACTCGATTACATGATAAATCTCATCCAACCCATCACCGTCCAACAAGCCTATGATGGAATTACTCACGCACGGTGGTGAGCATCATGAAATTGGTGATGGAGGAAGGTTGATGATGACGATGGCGATGGATTCCCCTCTCCGGAGCCCCGAAGGGACTCCAGATCAGCCCTCCCAAGAGAGTTCAGGGCTTGGCGGCGGCTCTGTATCGTAAAATGCAATGAATCCTTCTCTCTAATTTTTTTCTCCCTGAACACGAATATATGGAGTTGGAGTTGAGGTCGGTGGAGCGTCAGGGGGCCCAAGAGGCAGGGGGCCACGCCCAGGGGGGTAGGCGCGCCCCCACCCTCGTGGAAAGGGTGTGGGCCCCCTGACGTGGATTCTTCATCCAGTATTTTTTATACATTCCAAAAATAATCTGCGTTGATTTTCAGGTCATTCTGAGAACTTTAATTTCTGCACAAAAATAACACCATGGCAATTCTGCTGAAAACAGCATTAGTCCGGGTTAGTTCCATTCAAATCATGCTAGTTAGAGTGTAAAATAAGGGTCTTGATAACCCACAAGTCTTGATAACCCACAAGTATAGGGGATCACAACAGTTTTTGAGGGTAGAGTATTCAACCCAAATTTATGGATTCGACACAAGGGGAGCCAAAGAATATTCTCAAGTATTAGCAGCTGAGTTGTCAATTCAACCACACCTGGAAACTTAATATCTGCAGCAAAGTGTTTAGTAGCAAAGTAATATGATAGTAGTGGTAACGGTAGCCAAAGGTAACAATAGTAAAAGTAATGTTTTTGGTATTTTGTAGTGATGATAGCAATAGCAACGGGAAAGTAAATAAGCGAAGAACAGTATATGGAAAGCTCGTAGGCAATGGATCGGTGATAGAGAATTATGCTGGATGCGGTTCATCATGTAACAGTCATAACCTAGGGTGACACAGAACTAGCTCCAGTTCATTGATATAATGTAGGCATGTATTCGGAATATAGTCATACGTGCTTATGGAAAAGAACTTGCATGACATCTTTTGTCCTACCCTCCCGTGGCAGCGGGGTCCTTACGGAAACTAAGGGATATTAGGGCCTCCTTTTAATAGAGAACCGGAACAAATCATTAACACATAGTGAATACATGAACTCCTCAAACTACGGTTATCACCAGTAAGTATCCCAATTATTGTCACTTTGGGGTTAACGGATCATAACACATAATAGGTGACTATAGACTTGCAAGATAGGATCAAGAACACTCATATATTGATGAAAACATAATAGGTTTAGATCTGAAATCATGGCACTCGGGCCCTAGTGACAAGCATTAAGCATAGCAAAGTCAGAGCAACATCAATCTCAGAACATAGTGGACACTAGGGATCAAACCCTAACAAAACTAACTCGATTACATGATAGATCCCATCCAACCCATCACCGTCCAGCAAGCCTACGATGGAATTACTCACGCAGGCGGTGAGCATCATGAAATTGGTGATGGAGGATGGTTGATGATGACGATGGTGACGGATTCCCCTCTCCGGAGCCCAGAACGGACTCCAGACCAGCCCTCCCGAGAGGTTTTAGGGCATGGCGGCGGCTCCGTATCATAAAACATGATAAATTCTTCTCTCTGATTTTTTCTCTCCTCAAAACAATATATGGAGGTGGAGTTGGAGTCGGAGAGGCAACAGGGGGCCCACGAGGTAGGGGGCACCCCCACCCTCATGGCGAGGTGGTGGGCCCCCTGGCCTTCATATTTTGCAGGTATTTTTCTTATTTTCTAAAAATTGGCTCCGTGAAGTTTCAGGTCATTCCGAGAACGTTTTCTCCTGCACATAAATAACACCATGGTAATTCTGCTGAAAACAGCGTTAGTCCGGGTTAGTTCCATTCAAATCATGCAAGTTAGAGTACAAAACAAGGGCAAAAGTGTTTGGAAAAGTAGATACGTTGGAGACGTATCACTATCAAATGTCACAACGTAACTGGGTGACTATAAAGATGCTCTACAGGTGTCTCCGATGGTGTTTGTTGAGTTGGCATAGATCGAGATTAGGATTTGTCACTCCGGGTATCGGAGTGGTATCTCTGGGCCCTCTCGGTAATTCACATCACTATAAGCCTTGCAAGCAATGTGACTAATGATTTAGTTACGGGATGTTGCATTACAGAATGAGTAAAGAGATTTGCCAGTAACGAGATTGAACTAGGTATTGAGATATCGATTATCGAATCTCGGGAAAGTAACATGCTGATGACAAAGGGAACAATGCATGTTGTTATGCGGTTTCACCGATAAAGATATTTGTAGAATATGTAGGAACCAATATGAGCATCCATGTTCCGCTGTTGGTTATTGACCGGAAGTGAGTCTCAGTCATGTATACATAGTTCTCGAACCCGTAGGGTCCGCACGCTTAACGTTCGATGACGATCGATATTATGAGTTTATGTGTTTTGATGTACCGAAGGTAGTTCCGAGTCCCGGATGTGATCACGGACTTGACCAGGAGTCTCGAAATGGTCGAGACATACAAATTGGTATATTGGACGACTATATTCGGACACCGAAAATGTTCCGGAGAAGTTTCGGATAAAACTGGAATGCCGGAGGGCTAGCGGAACCCCCCGGGGAACTAATGGGCCTCATGGGCCTTAGTGGAGAGAGAGAGAGAGGGGCGGCTAGGGCAGGCCGCGTGGCCCCTCCCCCTTGGGTCCAAATTGGACTAGGGAAGGGGGGCGCCCCCTTTCCTTCTCCCTCTCTCCCTCTCCTTCCTTCCCCCTCTATTCCTTGTTGGAAACCTACTAGGAATTGGATTCCTATTCCTAGTAGGAATCCTACTTGGGGTGCGCCCCTATAGGGCCGACCGGCCTACCCCTTGCTCCTTTATATACGGGGGCAGGGGCACCCTAGAACACACAAGTTGATTGTTTAGCCGTGTGTGGTTCCCCCCTCCACAGATTTCCACCTCGGTCATATCGTTGTAGTGCTTAGGCGAAGCCCTGCGTCGGTAACTTCATCATCATCGTCATCACGTCGTCGTGCTGACAAAACTCTCCCTCGACCTCAGCTAGATCTAGAGATCGTGGGACGTCACCGAGCTGAACGTGTGCAGATTGCGGAGGTGCCGGACCTTTGGTGCTGGGATCGGTCGGATCGTGAAGATGTACGACTACATCAACCACGTTGTCATAACGCTTCCGCTTTCGGTCTACGAGGGTACGTGGACAACACTGTCCCCTCTCGTTCCTATACATCACCTAGATAGATCTTGCGTGTGGGTAGGAAAATTTTGAAATTACTGCGCCCCAACAGTGGCATCCGAGCCAGGTCTATGCGTAGATGTTATATGCACGAGTACAACACAAAGGAGTTGTGGGCGTGAATATATACATATTGCTTGCCGTCACTAGTTGATTCTTGATTCAATACGTGATTATATAAATTGTTGTATGAGATGATCTTGTTTTGTAAGACAGTTATCGGCAACTGGCAGGAGCCATATGGTTGTCTCTTTATTGTATGAAATGCAATTGCCATGTAATTGCTTTACTTTATCACTAAGCGGTAGAGATAGTCGTAGAAGCAATAGTTGACGAGACGACAATGATGCTTCGATGGAGACCAAGGTGTCAAGCCGGTGAGGATGGTGATCATGACGGTTCTTTGGAGATGGAGATCATAGGCAAAAGATGATGATGATGGCCATATCATATCACTTATATTTGATTGCATGTGATGTTTATTATTTATGCATCTTATTTTGCTTAGTTCGGCGGTAGCATTATAAGATGATCTCCCACTAAATTTCAAGGTACAGGTGTACTCCCTAAGTATGCACCGTTGCTACAGTTCATCATGCCGAGACACCACGTGATGATCGGGTGTGATAAGCTCTATGTTCACATACAACGGGTGCAAGCCAGTTTTGCACACGCAGAATACTCGGTTTAAACTTGACGAGCCTAGCATATGTAGATATGGCTTCGGAACACTGAGACCGAAAGGTCGAGCATGAATCATATAGTAGATATGATCAACATAGAGATGTTCACCATTGAAAACTACTCCATCTCACGTGATGATCGGACATGGTTTAGTTGATATGGATCACATGATCACTTAGATGATTAGAGGGATGTCTATCTAAGTGGGAGTTCTTAACTAATATGATTAATTGAACTTTAATTTATCATGAACTTAGTACCTGATAGTATTTTGCATGTCTATGTTGTTGTAGATAGATGGTCCGTGTTGTTGTTTCGTTGAATTTTAATGCGTTCCTAGAGAAAGCTAAGTTGAAATATGATGGTAGCAACTACACGGACTGGGTTCATAACTTGAGGATTATTCTCATTGCTGCATAGAAGAATTACGTCCTGGAAGCACCGCTAGGTGAAAAGCCTGCTGCAGATTCTACCAATGACGTTAAGAACGTCTGGCAAAGCAAAGTTGATGACTACTCAATAGTTCAATGTGCCATGCTTTACCGGTTAGAACCGGGAAGGACGTTTTGAACGTCATGGAGCATATGAGATGCACCAGGAGTTGAAGTTAATATTTCAAGCAAATGCCCGGATTGCGAGATATGAAGTCTCCAATAAGTTCTACAGCTGCAAAATGGAGGAGAATGGTTCTGTCAGTGAACATATACTCAGAATGTCTGGGAACCACAACCACTTGACTCAGCTGGGAGTTAATCTTCCTGATGATATTGTCATTGATAGAGTTCTTCAATCACTGCCACCAAGCTACAAGAGCTTCGTGATGAACTATAATATGCAAGGGATGGATAAGAGAATTCTCGAGCTCTTCGCAATGCTAAAGGCTGCAGAGGTAGAAATGAAGAAGGAGCATCAAGTGTTGATGGTCAACAAGACCACCGGTTTCAAGAAGAAGGGCAAAGGGAAGAAGGGGAACTTCAAGAAGAACAGCAAGCAAGTTGCTTCTCAAGTGAAGAAACCCAAGTCTGGACCTAAGCCTGAGACTGAGTGCTTCTACTGCAAATGGACTGGTCACTTGAAGCGGAACTGCCCCAAGTATTTGGCGGATAAGAAGGATGGCAAAGTGAAAGGTATATTTGATATACATGTTTTTGATGTGTACCTTACTAATGCTCGCAGTAGCACCTGGGTATTAGATACTGGTTCTGTTGCTAATATTTGCAACTCGAAACAGGGGCTACGGATTAAACGAAGATTGGCTAAGGACGAGGTGAAGATGCGTGTGGGAAATGGTTCCAAAGTCGATGTGATCGCGGTCGGCACGCTACCTCTACATCTACCTTCGGGATTAGTATTAGACCTAATTAATTGTTATTTGGTGCCAGCATTAAGCATGAACATTATATCTGGATCTTGTTTGATGCGAGACGGTTATTCATTTACATCAGAGAATAATGGTTGTTCTATTTATATGAGTAATATCTTTTATGGTCATGCACCCTTGATGAGTGGTCTATTTTTACTAAATCTCGATAGTAGTGATACACATATTCATAGTATTCAAGCCAAAAGATATAAGTTTAATAATGATAGTGCAACTTATTTGTGGTACTGCCGTTTTGGTCATATTGGTGTAAAGCGCATGAAGAAACTCCATGCTGATGGACTTTTGGAATCACTTTATGCTTGTGAACCATGCCTCATGGGCAAGATGACTAAGACTCCATTCTCTGGAACAATGGAACGAGCAACAGATTTATTGGAAATAATACATACTGATGTATCCACTCCGATGAGTGTTGATGATCGTGGCGGCTATTATTATTTTTTGACCTTCACTAATGATTTGAGCAGATATGGGTATATCTACTTGATGAAACATAAGTCTGAAACATTTGAAAAGTTCAAAGAATTTCAGAGTGAAGTGGAAAATCATCGTAACAAGAAAATTAAGTTTCTACGATCTGATCGTGGAAGTGAATATTTGAGTTATGAGTTTGATCTTCATTTGAAACAATGTGGAATAGTTTCGCAACTCATGCCACCTGGAACATCACAGCGTAATGGTGTGTCCGAATGTCGTAACCGCACTTTATTGGATATGGTGCAATCTATGATGTCTCTTACTGATTTGCCGCTATCGTTTTGGGGTTATGCTTTAGAGACGGCTGCATTCACGTTAGATAGGGCACCATCGAAATCCGTTGAGACGACACCTTATGAACTGTGGTTTGGCAGGAAACCCAAGTTGTCATTTCTTAAAGTTTGGGGCTGCGATGCTTATGTGGAAAAGCTTCAACCTGATAAGCTCGAACCCAAATCGGAGAAATGTGTCTTCATAGGATAGCCAAAGAAGACTGTTGGGTACACCTTCTATCATAGATTCGAAGGCAAGATATTCATTGCTAAGAATGGATCCTTTCTAGAGAAGGAGTTTCTCTCGAAAGAAGTGAGTGGGAGGAAAGTAGAACTTGATGAGGTAACTGTACCTGCTCCCTTATTGGAAAGTAGTTCATCACAAAAATCAGTTTCAGTGATTCCTACACCAGTACGTGAGGAAGCTAATGATGATGATCATGAAACTTCTGATCAAGTTACTACCGAACCTCGTAGGTCAACTAGTGTAAGATCTGCGCCAGAGTGCTACGGTAGTCCTGTTTTGGAGGTCATGTTACTTGAGCATGACAAACCTAGGAACTATGAGGAAGCGATGATGAGCCCAGATTCCACAAAAATGGCTTGAGGCCATGAAATCTGAGATGGGATCCATGTATGAGAACAAAGTGTGGACTTTGGTTGACTTGCCCGATGATCGGCAAGCCATAGAGAATAAATGGATCTTCAAGAAGAAGACTGGCGCTGACGGTAATGTTACTGTCTACAAAGTTCGACTTATTGTAAAAGTTCTTTGACAAGTTCAAGGAGTTGACTACGATGAGACCTTCTCACCCATAGCGATGCTTAAGTCCGTCCGAATCATGTTAGCAATTGCCGCATTTTATGATTATGAAATTTGGTAAATGGATGTCAAAACTGCATTCCTTAATGGATATCTTAAAGAAGAATTGTATATGATGCAACCAGAAGGTTTTGTCGATCCAAAAGGTGCTAACAAAGTGTGCAAGCTCCAGCGATCCATTTATGGACTGGTGCAAGCCTCTCGGAGTTGGAATATATGCTTTGATAGTGTGATCAAAGTATATGGTTTTACACATACTTTTGGAGAAGCCTGTATTTACAAGAAAGTGAGTGGGAGCTCTGTAGCATTTCTGATATTATATGTAGATGACATATCGTTGATCGGAAATGATACTAAATTTCTGAATAGCATAAAAGGATACTTGAATAAGAATTTTTCAATGAAAGACCTCGGTGAAGATGCTTATATATTAGGCATCAAAATCTATAGAGATAGATCAAGACGCTTAATTGGACTTTCACAAAGCACATACCTTGATAAAGTTTTGAAGAAGTTCAAAATGGATCAAGCAAAGAAAGGGTTCTTGCCTGTGTTACAAGGTGTGAAGTTGAGTCAGACTCAATGCCCGACCACTCCAGAAGATAGAGAGAAAATGAAAGTCATTCCCTATGCCTCAGCCATAGGTTCTATCATGTGTGCAATGCTGTGTACCAGACCTGATGTGTGCCTTGCTATTAGTTTAGCAGGGAGGTACCAAACTAATCCAGGAGTGGATCACTAGATAGCGGTCAAGAACATCCTGAAATACCTGAAAGGGACTAAGGATATGTTTCTCGTTTATGGAAGTGACAAAGAGCTTGTCGTAAACGGTTACATCGATGCAAGCTTTGACACTGATCCGGATGACTCTAAGTCACAAACCGGGTACGTATTTTTATTGAATTGTGGAGCTGACAGTTGGTGCAGTTCCAAGAAGAGCGTCGTGGCGGGATCTACGTGTGAAGCGGGTACATAGCTGCTTCGGAAGTAGCAAATGAAGGATTCTCGATGAAGGAGTTCATATCCGATCTAGGTGTCATACCTAGTGCATCGGGTCTAATGAAAATCTTTTGTGACAATACTGGTGCAATTGCCTTTGCAAAGGAATCCAGATTTCACAAGAGAACCAAGCACATCAAGAGATGGTTCAATTACATCCACGATCAAGTCAGGGAGGGAGACATATAGATTTGCAAGATACATACGGATCTGAATGTTGCAGACACGTTGACTAAGCCTCTCTCACGAGCAAAACATGATCAGCACCAAGACTCCATGGGTGTTAGAATTATTACTGTGTAATCTAGATTATTGACTCTAGTGCAAGTGGGAGACTGAAGGAAATATGCCCTAGAGGCAATAATAAAGTTGTTATTTATATTTCCTTATATCATGATAAATGTTTATTACTCATGCTAGAATTGTATTAACCGGAAACTTAGTACATGTGTGAATACATAGACACCGGAGGGGGCTAGGGTTACTGTCGGTGTCAAAACTGGTGGATCTCGGGTAGGGGGTCCCGAACTATGCATCTAAGGAGGATGGTAACAGGAGGCGGGCGACACGATGTTTACCCAGGTTCGGGCCCTCTCGATGGAGGTAATACCCTACTTCCTGCTTGATTGATCTTGATGATATGAGTATTATAAGAGTTGATCTACCATGAGATCGTAGAGGCTAAACCCTAGAAGCTAGCCTATGGTATGATTGTTTGTATATCTATCGACTAGCATGGCCCTGGTTTATATAATGCACCAGAGGCCTAGGATAACAAGAGTCCTAGCCGAATACGCCAGTGGGGGAGGAGTCCTTGTCTTGACAACCAAGTCTTGTGGAATCTTCCTTGTATACGGCAGCTGTCCAAACTGGCCCATGAGTATACGGCCATGGGGGTCCCCGGCCCAATCTAACTGACCGGGAGACGACGTGGTGAGTACGCCCTAGTCCAGGACACCGTCAGTAGCCCCCTGAACCGGCCTTCAAGTTGGGGATGCTCCGCAGTTCTTCCGAACTGTTCTTTGTCTTCGGTCGTCGGTCTTGAAAACCGGTTCAACAAATCTTCCCATCTTCTATCTTAAGGATTGCCGAGCTAAATCTGAAGATCTCACACGCCAAGTATCCGAGGAGCCCTTTAAGTCTTCGGCCTTTATCAATGCCTTGTTATTTTTATGCCACACCTCGGGTTTGAAGTTGTTCCCGGGCGGCAGCATCCTCTTGCGTCCGAGCTCCAACGCCGGACTGCATTCGAGGTATCTTTTGCAGCCGAGCACCAACGCCAGACTGCTTTCCGAGCTCCAACGCCGGAATGTATCCGAGCTCCAATGCCGGACTATGTCCAAACTCCAACGCCGGACTGTATCCGGGCTCCAATGCCGGACTATATCCAAGGTGTCATATCACCTTGGTTTAAAAAAGTCGAAGGAGTTTAGCCGAGCTTAATGCCAAAAATGCCCTCTATGGAGCCAGCCACTCGCGCCTGAGCTTTATGCCGGACTGCTTCCGAGGTGGTGCACCACCCCGACTGTGGGTCGATTTTTTGTCAATATTTTTTATTGGTGCAATTTATTCTCTGCCGAGATATATAGCCAGTAGCCCTCAAGGTGTATATCGGTCTAAAACCCGAGATGCACCTGAAGGATGACATAAGACTGCTGATCCCAGTAGCCGCTGAGACTCAGATTGATTTGCAAAATCGGCCTGAGGATCAAGTCCTAGCTCGGCAGAATACTTCAGGACACAAAAAGTGGCATGCTCGGTCCTCGAGACTCGGGTTGGGTGTGGCCGACTAACCCGTGGATCAAAATCTCCTCGGAAATTGTATTGCACTTAAAATTTTCTACATTGGACAGGCAATGCAGTAGCCCCCGAGACACTGGTCGGGTGGCAACACCAGATCAGGGGATCGATGTGCCCCTTTAATATATGTAAATAATAAGCCCGAAGCCTAGTAGCCCCCGAGCCTTAATGCAGGCACGGGTGGCCGAATTAAGGATCGATATCCATAGTAAAATCACAAATTACGTGTAATGACTCTATGTATCGAAGTACTTTACGTCATTAATGCTTGGATCCGCATTGTACAAAACTTTGTTGACGGACCATCAGCTTCCGCCTCTGAAAGTGCAACTATCCCTGGGTGGTTTTGGTAATTCCTAACAACATATAGCTCATTGAGCTAACATTATTCCAAGATTAATATTTCAGGAAAAGCTCAATGAATGCCATGGCATGGATGAGGAAAGTGGACCCCTCAAAATACTAAGGACAAAAAGATTGGCTCAAGCTCAAAGCTCAAGACTCTACATTTTATATTTTAGTGATCCAAGATCACATTGAGTCTATAGCAAAAGCCAATACTATCAAGGAGGGATGAGGTGTTGCTTGATGAGGTTCTTGCTTCATAGTGCTTAATGATATGCTCCATAACCCTCAACTACCTTCTCACATCCACATATGACCTAAACCAAAAGTAAAACTCGGCCCCACCGATTCTTTCTATCCGGCGCCACCGAGTTCAGATGTCATAGCCACTGCCACAAACCCTAGGCAAATCGGTCTCACCGATAGGGATCTCGGTCACACCGAGATGGGGTTGTAATCTCTCCGTTTCCCTTTGTAACGTTTCGGTCCTACCGAGATGAGCGATCGGTCCCACCGAGATTGCAATGTAAACTCTCTGTTTCCCTTTTGTAACATTTCGGTCCCACCGAAATGAGCGATCGGACCCACCGAGTTTACCTGACCTACTCTCTGGTTAGCTTATTACCAAAATCGGTCCCACCGAGTTTGTGTAATCGGTCACACCGATATTACGTTATGCCCTAACCCTAACCATATCGGTCCTACCGAGTTGCATCTCAGTCCCACCGAAAATCCTAACGGTCACTAGGTTTGCTAAATCGGTCCGACCGAGTTTCTCAATTCGGTCTCACCGAGATTGGTAAATTGTGTGTAACGGTTAGTTTTTGTGTGGAGGCTATATATACCCCTCCACCCACTCTTCATTCGTGGAGAGAGCCATCAGAACATACCTACACTTCCAATACACATTTTTTGAGAGAGAACCACCTACTCATGTGTTGAGGCCAAGATATTCCATTCCCACCATATGAATCTTGATCTCGAGCCTTCCCCAATTTGCTTTCCACTCAAATCTTCTTTCCACCAAATCCATATCCTGTGAGATAGAGTAGAGTGTTGGGGAGACTATCATTTGAAGCACAAGAGCAAGGAGTTCATCATCAACACACCATTTGTTACTTCTTGGAGAGTGGTGTCTCCTAGATTGGCTAGGTGTCATTTGGGAGCCTCCGACAAGATTGTAGAGTTGAACCAAGGAGTTTGTAAGGGCAAGGAGATCGCCTACTTCGTGAAGATCTACCGCTAGTGCGGCAAGTCATTCGTGGGCGATGGCCATGATGGGATAGACAAGGTTGCTTCTTCGTGGACCCTTCGTGGGTGGAGCCCTCCGTGGACTCGCGCAACCATTACCCTTCATGGGTTGAAGTCTCCATCAACGTGGATGTATGATAGCACCACCTATCGGAACCACGACAAAAACATCCGTGTCTCCAATTGCGTTTGAATTCTCCAAACCCTTCCCTTTACATTCTTGCAAGTTGCATGCTTTACTTTCCGCTGCTCATAGACTCTTTGCATGCTTGCTTGAATTGTGTTAAGATTGCTTGACTTGTGCTAAGATAGCTAAAATCTGCCAAAGACAAAAATTGGGAAAAGGATATATTTTTAATTGGTCAAGTAGTCTAATCACCCCCCCCTCTAGACATACTTTCGATCCTACAAGTGGTATCAGAGCTTTGGTCTCCATTTGCTTTGATTTCCATAGCTTTTGGTGGTCATTGCCTTGGTTTCACAACCTAGGAGAGTATGGCGTCTAGCGAGGGAAATTATCACCGTAGAGGTCCTTACTTTGATGTTACTAATTTTGCTAGTTGGAAGCATAAGATGAAAATGCATATTCTTGGACATAACCCCGCCATTTGGGCTATTGTTTGTGTTGGCTTGCAAGGTGAATTCTTTGATGGGAGAGAACCGAATCGTGAAGCCACCGCGAAAGAGTTGAAAATGCTGCAATACAATGCTCAAGCTTGTGATATCCTCTTCAACGGATTGTGCCCCCAAAAATTCAACAAAATCAGTCGTCTTGAGAATGCAAAGGAAATTTGGGATACTTTGATTGACATGCATGAAGGAACCGACTCCGTCAAGGAATCCAAGTTGTATGTGCTTCAAAGTCAACTTGACAAGTTCAAAATGAAGGATGGTGAAGGTGTCGCTGAAATGTACTCTAGGCTTGCTCTTATCACAAATGAGATTGCCAGCTTAGGAAGTGAAGAGATGACCGACAGATTCATCATCAAGAATATCCTAAGAGCCTTGGATGGAAAATATGATATCGTGTGTGAGGGAGTCCTGGATTAGGGGGTGTTCGGATGGCCGGACTATACCTTCAACCGGACTCCTAGACTATGAAGATACAAGATTGAAGACTTCGTCCCGTGTCCGGGAGGGACTTTCCTTGGCGTGGAAGGCAAGCTTGGCGATACGGATATGTGGATCTCCTACCATTGTAACCGACTTTGTGTAACCCTAACCCTCTCCGGTGTCTATATAAACCGAAGGGTTTTAGTCCGTAGGACAACATACAGAACAACAATCATACCATAGGCTAGCTTCTAGGGTTTAGCCTCTCCAATCTTGTGGTAGATCTACTCTTGTACTACCCATATCATCAATATTAATCAAGCAGGACGTAGGGTTTTACCTCCATCAAGAGGGCCCGAACCTGGGTAAAACTTCGCGTCCCTTGCCTCATGTTACCATCCGGCCTAGACGCACAGTGCGGGACCCCTACCCAAGATCCGCCGGTTTTGACACCGACAGTGTGCACATTGATTAAAATGATGCCCAATTACAAAGATCTCGAGCCAACGGAAGTCATTGGAAGAATTGTTGCTCATGAGATGTCACTCAAGGATAAGGAGGAGCTCCATAACAAGTCAAGTGGTGCTTACAAAGCCTCATGTGAAGCCCCCACATCATCAAGTGAGAAACAAACCTTCAATGAAGAATTGAGCTTAATGGTGAAGAACCTCAACAAGTTCTACAAGAATAGAAGCAAAGAGAGAAGTTCCAAGTCAAGGTGCTACAATGACAAAAGATCTTCTAGTCGAGAGCGAAACTGCTACAATTGTGGAAGGCTCGGACACTATTCCAATGAGTGTACGGCACCCCACAAAAGAAGAGAAGATTCTCCAAAAATAAGAAGTAGAAGAGAAGAATCACCACCTAGAGAAAGAAGGAGTAGAGATGATCGTTATGAACGAAGACCCTCACGGAGAAGCAAGGATTCAGAAAGAAAGGACAAGTCATCAAGGAGCTACACAAAACGAAGACATCAAGCTCATGTTGGTGAATGGGTATCCGGCTCCGACTCTGACAATGACTCTGAGAGAAGCTATTACTCCGACTCCGAATATACTCAAGATGAAGGTGTTGCCGGTCTAGCACTTGTGTCAACCAACTCCTATGACATATTTGATTCACCAAATGAAGGAATTGGAAGATGCTTCATGGCCAAAGGTCCAAAGGTATCACACCCTGAGTATGTTGATTTCAATAGTGATGAAGATGACTTGTTAGGTGATGATGATTTACTTGTTGACAACTATAGTGATGAATACTATGATGAAACGTCAATTAATCATGCTAATCAAGATGAAACGAATGACAATGATAAGGAGAAGATTGAGTATCTAACTAAAGAACTAAACACTCTTAGGTTAGCTCATGAAACTATCTTAGGAGATCATCGAGAACTTTTAAGGATTAGGTTTCCGCCGAAACCATCTCGGACCGACCGAGTTGATGAAATCGGTTCCACCGATTTGGCTGAGGCCATTGCACATGTGATTCTTGGTCTGACCGAGAATTGCAAATCGGTGTGACTGAGTTCAGCATTTTGTGAAACCCTAGCAGTCTCAGTGCCACCGAACTGTGACTCGGTCTGACCAAGTTCACTGGTTTAGGTTCCAAAAGCTGCTTCGGTATCACCAAGTTTGCAAATCGGTTGATCCAAAATGCTTTCTGAGGAAAACAAAAAATAAGTTTTTGATTCATTCTTTTGCAAAAACCTTTGTACTTTGTGATGCTCATCCACTCTAACTCATCCATAATCTATTCACAGGGTCAGCTGTCAGAGATTGCATTATGTCTGATCAAAGTGACAGTCATAACAAGTCAGAGGAGCAGGTTCACATGAGTGAGGGCACTAGTCCCTCTAGCAGCTCAGATGATGGAAGCAGGAGCACACCCAGCAACTTGCCAAAAGCTGCCACCAGGGCCAGAAAGAAGAAAACTTCTGAATCTGAGGATGAAGACTATGTGGCAGTTGAGGATGAGGCCACTTCCAAGAAGAAAGTGGTTAAAAAGGAATATAGCACTGCTGCAGCAACTAAGCCAGGTCTGAAGACCAAGAGGCCAGTAGGAAGACCGTCAATGTCTAAAGCCAGAGCATCTACTCAAGAGACTTTGGGATCTGCATCCAAAGAGCAGGTTGTGGTAGAAAAGAAAAGGAAATAGAGGGTCAACAAGACCACTGCCAGAGTGCTTGGGAGATCTTCAATCATGAGAGATTCTGAAGAGGAAGAGGAAGAGGATGTTGCACCAGCACCTAAGGCACAGAAACATATGGGAGATGCCATAAGATCAGGGGCTGCTTCATCTAGGCCCAAAGAAGCTTCCAAGCTAGCAGCTCCAAAACCCAAAACTGCACCAAAGAGGAGTACCAGGAACATTCCAGCTGCTAAGAAAAACAAGGCCCCAGTGCCTGAAACTGTTGCTGAAGAAGAAGATGATGAGACACGTGTTTTCAGGAAGTTAAAGCCAAAAATTCCAGATCATAATGATGCTCATCCTATAGCAGAAAACATGAAGATCAGGAAGGACTCGAGATTGAGGCTATGGAGAGAGTCAAATCCATATGCCACCAGAAGGAGAATTGCTATGGACTACAGGTTCCATACCAAAGAACAGCAGGATTTTTATGAGACAGTGTTGCTTGACAAGAAACCAATAGTATGTGACATGAGATGGATCAACTGGGAGTACATCAAGGAAAATGAAGAACATTATCCAGGAGTATATGAGAGTTTCAAGGCTTGTGGAGTTGATGAGTTTGGCTCAGAAGCTCACAAAGTGGAATGATAAGCTTATCATGCAGTTCTACTCCATAGCTCAGTTCTACCCAGATGGCAAGATAGTCTGGATGTCTGAAGGCACTAGACACCAGTCAACAGTAGCAGAAAGGGCTCAATTGATCAATGCTCCTAAGGAGAATGAAGATGACTTGGATGTCTATGCCAAGAAGAAGAAGGATCACAACTCCGTGGCTAACATGTACAAGGAGATTCCTGATGCAGATCTTGAGACTCACCAATTTGGATCAGTGAAACACGTGCTATCAGGACTGCCTACTATCAATTGGATCCTCAGGCACACTCTTCTGCCCAAGTCTGGTGATCACAGAATGATTAGAGGCCACTCCATCAATCTGCTACATATATTTGATGTGCCACAAAAGTTCAAGGTCATGAGTCTTATAGTTGAAACTATCAAGAGGACAGGTGCTGACCAAAAGAGAAGCTGTGGGTATGCACCACAGATCCAGGAGTTGATGAACTCCAAGATGGGCACTGGCACATACTTGTTGGACAAGGAGCACATGCCTATCTATCCAGAATTTGAGGACAACCAAGTGGTTATGAATGAGGATGAACCATCTTCTGTGCACGTTCAAGCAAAGAGGGAGAAGGCAAAGGCTGAGAAAGCTGCAAAGATGCCAACCATGGAAGAGGCATCTCAGTATCTTCTGAAGAGCAAGCAAGATCAACTTGGCTACTTGATTGCATCCACTCTAAGGATTGAGAAAGGGCTGTCCACCCTGACTCAAAACCAGGAGAGCTTGGAAAGGATCGTGGAGCAGAAGTTCTATGACATGGATGTGAAGGTAACTGAGATCCAGTCTGTTGTGGAGAAACTTCAGGATGATATGCAGGAGAGGAAGGGCAAGACAACCACTGATGCATCTGCCAGAGTGCCTAGAGCTCAAAGATCTGCTGCAGTGCCTGTTCCAGACACCAGAGCAACTTCATCTACACCAGCTACAGCTTCAGTGCCACCAGCTCCAGCAGCTACTCCACCAGCTCCATCTACATCGACTGAAGCCTTCGTTCTTGGAGTTATCCGGACACCACCACCTGAAGACCAAGCCTGAGAGACGATTTATTGCTATGCATTTTCTATGAACTTTTTGGTAACTTGTTGCCAAAGGGGAGAAAAATGTATAGATCATAGGCTTCGAGAGAGAGCGTTGCTTTTTTTATTCTCTCTTGCTTTGGTGGTTGCACTTTATTTGCGTAAATGGGATACTTTATGTCTGTGTGATACTTGTATGATCATGTGTGTTTGATCATATGCTACATTAATGCTTGTTGGATGACATTATCATTTTATCCCTATATGATCATTCACTTTGCTTGGTGATGAGTGCATGTATTTAATTATTATCATTTTGAGCGCTCCACCAACATGTATGTGACATGGAAGAGTAACCCATGAGCCTAGCTCTCTGTGCATTTGCAGTCCAAAGCAAATCATAAACTATGCACAAATTTAGGGGGAGCTCTTGCATTTCACATACTTCTCAAAGCGACAATGTTTTTCACTCTTATTATCATTCGTCGAAGCTTTGATCTATATGTTGTCATCAATTACCAAAAAGGGGGAGATTGAAAGTGCAACTATCCCTGGGTGGTTTTGGTAATTCGTAACAACATATAGCTCATTGAGCTAACATTATTCAAAGATTAATATTTCAGGAAAAGATCAATGAATGGCATGGCATGGATGAGGAAAATGGACCCGTCAAAATACTAAGGACAAAAAGATTGGCTCAAGCTCAAAGCTCAAGACTCTACATTTTATATTTTAGTGATCCAAGATCATATTGAGTCTATAGGAAAAGCCAATACTATCAAGGAGGGATGAGGTGTTGCTTGATGAGGTTCTTGCTTCATAGTGCTTAGTGATATGCTCCAAAACCCTCAACTACCTTCTCACATCCACATATGACCTAAACCAAAAGTCAAACTCAGCCCCACCGATTCTTTCTATCCAGCGCCACCGACTTCAGATGTCATAGCCACTGCCACAAACCCTAGGCAAATCGGTCTCACCGATAGGGATCTCGGTCACACCGAGATGGGGTTGTAATCTCTCCGTTTCCCTTCGTAACGTTTCGGTCCTACCGAGATGAGCGATCGGTCCCATCGAGATTGCAATGTAAACTCTCTGTTTCCCTTTTGTAACATTTCGGTCCCACCGAAATGAGCGATCGGTCTCACCGAGTTTACCTGACCAACTCTCTGGTTAGCTTATTACCAAAATCGGTCCCATCGAGTTTGTGTAATCGGTCACACCGAGATTACGTTATGCCCTAACCCTAACCATATCGGTCCTACCGAGTTGCATCTCAGTCCCACCGAAAATCCTAACGGTCACTAGGTTTGCTAAATCGGTCCGACCGAGTTTCTCAATTCGGTCTCACCGAGATTGGTAAATTGTGTGTAACGGTTAGTTTTTGTGTGGAGGCTATATATACCCCTCCACCCACTCTTCATTCATGGAGAGAGCCATCAGAACATACCTACACTTCCAATACACATTTTCTGAGAGAGAACCAGCTACTCATGTGTTGATGCCAAGATATTCCATTACCACCATATGAATCTTGATCTCTAGCCTTCCCCAAGTTGCTTTCCACTCAAATCCTCTTTCCACCAAATCCATATCCCGTGAGAGAGAGTAGAGTGTTGGGGAGACTATCATTTGAAGCACAAGAGCAAGGAGTTCATCATCAACACACCATTTGTTACTTCTTGGAGAGTCGTGTCTCCTAGATTGGCTAGGTGTCACTTGGGAGCCTCCGACAAGATTGTGGAGTTGAACTAAGGAGTTTGTAAGGGCAAGGATATCGCCTACTTCGTGAAGATCTACCGCTAGTGAGGCAAGTCCTTTGTGGGCGATGGCCATGATGGGATAGACAAGGTTGCTTCTTCGTGGACCCTTCGTGGGTAGAGCCCTCCGTGGACTCGCGCAACCATTACCCTTCGTGGGTTGAAGTCTCCATCAACGTGGATGTATGATAGCACCACCTATCGAAACCACGACAAAAACATCCGTGTCTCCAATTGCGTTTGAATTCTCCAAACCCTTCCCTTTACATTCTTGCAAGTTGCATGCTTCACTTTCCGCTGCTCATAGACTCTTTGCATTCTTGCTTGAATTGTGTTAAGATTGCTTGACTCGTGCTAAGATAGCTAAAATCTGCCAAAGACTAAAACTGAGAAAAGGATAGATTTTTAATTGGTCAAGTAGTCTAATCACCCCCCTCTAGACATGCTTTCGATCCTACAAGTGGTATCAGAGCTTTGGTCTCCATTTGCTTTGATTTCCATAGCTTTTGGTGGTCATAGCCTTGGTTTCACAACCTAGGAGAGTATGGCGTCTAGCGAGGGAAATTATCACCGTAGAGGTCCTTACTTTGATGGTACTAATTTTGCTAGTTGGAAGCATAAGATGAAAATGCATATTCTTGGACATAACCCCGCCGTTTGGGCTATTGTGTGTGTTGGCTTGCAAGGTGAATTCTTTGATGGGAGAGAACCGAATCATGAAGCCACTGCAGAAGAGTTGAAAATGCTGCAATACAACGCTCAAGCTTGTGATATCCTCTTCAACGGATTGTGCCCCGAAAAATTCAACAAAATCAGCCGTCTTGAGAATGCAAAGGAAATTTGGGATACTTTGATTTACATGCATGAAGGAACCGACTCCGTCAAGGAATCCAAGTTGGATGTGCTTCAAAGTCAACTTGACAAGTTCAAAATGAAGGATGGTGAAGGTGTCGCTGAAATGTACTCTAGGCTTGCTCTTATCACAAATGAGATTGCCAGCTTAGGAAGTGAAGAGATGACCGACAGATTCATCATCAAGAATATCCTAAGAGCCTTGGATGGAAAATATGATATCGTGTGTGAGGGAGTCCTGGATTAGGGGGTGTTCGCATGGCCAGACTATACCTTCAACCGGACTCCTGGACTATGAAGATACAAGATTGAAGACTTCGTCCCATGTCCGGGAGGGACTTTCCTTGGCGTGGAAGGCAAGCTTGGCGATACGGATATGTGGATCTCCTACCATTGTAACCGACTTTGTGTAACCCTAACCCTCTCCGGTGTCTATATAAACCGGAGGGTTTTAGTCCGTAGGACAACATACAGAACAACAATCATACCATAGGCTAGCTTCTAGGGTTTAGCCTCTCCGATCTCGTGGTAGATCTACTCTTGTACTACCCATATCATCAATATTAATCAAGCAGGACGTAGGGTTTTACCTCCATCAAGAGGGCCCGAACCTGGGTAAAACTTCGTGTCCCTTGCCTCATGTTACCATCCTGCCTAGACGCACAGTTCGGGACCCCCTACCCGAGATCCGCCGGTTTTGACACCGACAGTGTGCACATTGATTCAAATGATGCCCAATTACAAAGATCTCGAGCCAACGGAAGTCATTGGAAGAATTGTTGCTCATGAGATGTCACTCAAGGATAAGGAGGAGCTCCATAACAAGTCAAGTGGTGCTTACAAAGCCTCATGTGAAGCCCCCACATCATCAAGTGAGAAACAAACCTTCAATGAAGAATTGAGCTTAATGGTGAAGAACTTCAACAAGTTCTACAAGAATAGAAGCAAAGAGAGAAGTTCCAAGTCAAGGTGCTACAATGACAAAAGATCTTCTAGTCGAGAGCGAAACTGCTACAATTGTGGAAGGCTCGGACACTATTCCAATGAGTGTACGGCACCCCACAAAAGAAGAGAAGATTCTCCAAAAAGAAGTAGAAAAGAAGAATCACCACCTAGAGAAAGAAGGAGTAGAGATGATCGTTATGAACGAAGACCCTCACGGAGAAGCAAGGATTCAAAAAGAAAGGACAAGTCATCAAGGAGCTACACAAAACGAAGACATCAAGCTCATGTTGGTGAATGGGTATCCGGCTCCGACTCTGACAATGACTCCGAGAGAAGCTATTACTCCGACTCCGAATATACTCAAGATGAAGGTGTTGCCGGTCTAGCACTTGTGTCAACCAACTCCTACGACATATTTGATTCACCAAATGAAGGAATTGGAAGATGCTTCATGGCCAAAGGTCCAAAGGTATCACACCCTGAGTATGTTGATTTCAATAGTGATGAAGATGACTTCTTAGGTGATGATGATTTACTTGTTGACAACTATAGTGATGAATACTATGATGAAACGTCAATTAATCATGCTAATCAAGATGAAATGAATGACAATGATAAGGAGAAGATTGAGTCTCTAACTAAAGAACTAAACACTCTTAGGTTAGCTCATGAAACTATCTTAGGAGATCATCGAGAACTTTTAAGGACTCATGAGAAATTACGTTTTGAGAAGCTCAATCTTGAGCAAGAGCATGAGTTCTTAAAGACAATAAATGATGATCTTTGCAAGAAAAGTTCTTCTTACATTGCCAAGCGTTTACTCTTATCCACTTACATGCCTCAAGTCAAGTAACAAGAACAAGAAAGATTCTTCCTCTAGTAGTAACAATAATCATGCTAAATCCAATGTTGTTGCTTCTAGTAGTTCTCTTGATTCAACTAATGATTCTCTTAGCCAAGTTACACTTGAGCAAGAAAATAGCTTATTGAAGGGAATTGTAGAGAAAGGTGTTTACAAGAGCCTTACCGGGAGTAAGCAATTCGAGGAAATTGTACGCAAGCAAGGAAGGCACCAGAAGAATCAAGGTATTGGTTTTGAATGAAAGTTCAATGCCAATGGAGTTGAGTGGGAAGAAGATCAATACCCCAAGACGAAGTTTGTTCCTCAACAAGAGAAGTATGATCCTACTTCTTTCAAAGGGACACAAGCTCAAGATGATCTTCCACCACAAGACCACAAGCAAAAAAGGCAAGGACAAGCTTCAAGAGGAAATTGATGCATTTGAAGAAGCTCCTAAGGCCTTGGTCAAGTGGGTTCCCAAGACTGCATCAAGTTCCACTTCATCAAGTACAACTACAACTCCGAGGATTCCCATCAAGATGGTGTGGATCCCGAAGAAGAAGAACTAGAGAGTTCTTGAGGGTGACTCCGCCAACATACTTCACTCTTATCGTTTTGGCAACAACAAGTGCAATCAACTTCCACATCTTGCACTAGTTCAAGGAGTCACAAACCCTCTTGTTGGTAAGACAAGGGACAAGGTAACCTAAAGCTTTCATTGACATCATCTTGTGTGTGCATCACTCTATGCCTATGTATATCCTTGTTTGTTCCTTGTGGGACTAACCCGTGTAGGTATTGAAAGTGCAACTCACTCCAAAGGATAGCTCCAAATGATCTACATCAACATTGAGCATCCACATCTTCAACATCTACATGAAGTCATCATCGACAAAACCCAAGGTTAGTTCATCCCTCTTAGGGGGGATCTCATATCTAGGGGGAGCTTTACTCTAACAATTGAGTTAAAGTAACTCTAATGGTGTGAACACAACAACGCTTTATGTAAAAGTGGTAACCCCACTTGTGCTTAAACGATGAGTATGACCTATGATCAAATGTTCTCATTTGACTCCTAAGTCAATATACTCATATATAGATGACCTAGTCATCGCCAATTGCTTGATAGATGCTAGAATTGTTTGTGCATGCTTTGCCACATATTTCATTTGTCATTTTATTGTGTGAGCATGGTAGTTGCATAATTTACTCATTCGAGGACATCCACTTGTTGTTTTGATTGATTGGTTTCCTTTTCTTTTGGCCAAGTGGATGGACAAGAATGCCTAAGAACCTTCTCTAGCTATCTATGCTTTTCTCATCTCAAACTCTATTCATGCTGCATCACAAAGTTTGATCAAGTCAGATTCGAACCACTCTGTGTGACGAGCACTCGGAGTCCCTGATTCTCATAGACTTAAACTTCTAAAACTTCTTTGTGTGTTTCGGTCTGACCGATTCATCCATTTCGGTCATACGAGATCACTAAGTCGATCTAGGTTTTCAATCTCGGTGCAACCGATTCGAACTTTTCGGTCACACCGAGTTTCAGTAACTGCTTGCAGTTATGAATCTCGGTGCCACCGAGTCATTCCACTCGGTCACACCGACAGGGTCAGGCTATATATATCCACGGGTCAAATTTCGAAAAACTTTCCGAACCTCCTCGCCCGCGCTTAGCCTGCTATGCCTCCCTGGGTCTCCGGATCATGCTCCTCGTCGCCACCGCCTCCTGTCGCTGGTCTCCGCCGCCGTCAATGGGATCATCTCCACCATTGCCGCCGTAGCAAGTTCATCGCCGAACTAGGGTATGGACTTGAACTTTGTGCTGCTCTAACTCTGATTCCCCAGCACATTGCTTTGCCATGTATCTTGCCATGATTGACATCATTCTGTCCATCGAAAACACTCCGTAGTTTAGTCGTGAATTGAAAATTTAGGGTTAGGTTTCCGCCGAAACCATCTCGGACCGACCGAGTTGATGAAATCGGTTCCACCGATTTGGCTGAGGCCATTGCACATGTGATTCTTGGTCTGACCGAGAATTGCAAATCGGTGTGACTGAGTTTAGAATTTTGTGGAACCCTAGCAGTCTCGGTGCCACCAAACTGTGACTCGGTCTGACCGAGTTCACTAGTTTAGGTTCCAAAAGCTGCTTCGGTATCACCAAGTTTGCAAATCGGTTGATCCGAAATGCTTTCTGAGGAAAACAAAAACTAAGTTTTTGATTCATTCTTTTGCAAAAACCTTTGTACTTTGTGATGCTCATCCACTCTACCTCATCCATAATCTATTCACAGGGTCAGCTGTCAGAGATTGCATTATGTCTGATCAAAGTGACAGTCAGAACAAGTCAGAGGAGCAGGTTCACATGAGTGAGGGCACTAGTCCCTCTAGCAGCTCAGATGATGGAAGCAGGAGCACACCCAGCAACTTGCCAAAAGCTGCCACCAGGGCCAGAAATAAGAAAACTTCTGAATTTGAGGATGAAGACTATGTGGCTATTGAGGATGAGGCCACTTCCAAGAAGAAAGTGGTTAAAAAGGAATATAGCACTGCTGCAGCAACTAAGCCAGGTCTGAAGACCAAGAGGCCAGTAGGAAGACCGTCAATGTCTAAAGCCAGAGCATCTACTCAAGAGACTTTGGGATCTGCATCCAAAGAGCAGGTTGTGGCAGAAAAGAAAAGGAAAGAGAGGGTCAACAAGACCACTGCCAGAGTGCTTGGGAGATCTTCAATCATGAGAGATTCTAAAGAGGAAGAGGAAGAGGATGTTGCACCAGCACCTAAGGCACAGAAACATATGGGAGATGCCATAAGATCAGGGGCTGCTTCATCTAGGCCCAAAGAAGCTTCCAAGCCAGCAGCTCCAAAACCCAAAACTGCAACAAAGAGGAGTACCAGGAACATTCCAGCTGCTGAGAAAAACAAGGCCCCGGTGCCTGAAACTGTTGCTGAAGAAGAAGAAGATGAGACACGTGTTTTGAGGAAGTTAAAGTCAAAAATTCCAGATCATAATGATGCTCATCCTGTAGCAGAAAACATGAAGATCAGGAAGGACTCGGGATTGATGCTATGGAGAGAGTCAGATCCATATGCCACCAGAAGGAGAACTGCTGTGGACTACAGGTTCTATACCAAAGAACAGCAGGATTTTTAGGAGACAGTGTTGCTTGACAAGAAACCAATAGTATGTGACATGAGATGGGTCAACTGGGAGTACATCAAGGAAAATGAAGAACATTATCCAGGAGTATATGACAGTTTCAAGGCTTGTGGAGTTGATGAGTTTGTGGCTCAGAAGCTCACAAAGTGGAATGATGAGCTTATCATGCAGTTCTAATCCACAGCTCACTTCTACCCAGATGGCAAGACAGTCTGGATGTCTGAAGGCACTAGATACCAGTTAACAGTAGCAGAATGGGCTCAATTGATCAATGCTCCTGAGGAGAATGAAGATGACTTGGATGTCTATGCCAAGAATAAGAAGGATCACAACTCCATGGCTAGCATGTACAAGGAGATTCCTGATGCAGATCTTGAGACTCACCAATTTGGATCAGTGAAACAACTGCTGTCAGGACTGCCTACTATCAATTGGATCCTCAGGAACACTCTTCTGCCCAAGTCTGGTGATCACAGAATGATCAGAGGCCACTCCATCAATCTGCTACATATATTTGATGTGCCACAAAAGTTCAAGGTCATGAGTCTTATAGTTGAAACTATCAAGAGGACATGTGCTGACCAAAAGAGAAGCTGTGGGTATGCACCACAGATCCAGGAGTTGATGAAATCCAAGATGGGCACTGACACATACTTGTTGGACAAGGAGCACATGCCTATCTATCCAGAATTTGAGGACAACCAAGTGGTTATGAATGAGGATGAACCATCTTCTGTGCATGTTCAA
Source organism: Triticum urartu (assembly GCF_003073215.2). Classification (NCBI taxonomy): domain Eukaryota; kingdom Viridiplantae; phylum Streptophyta; class Magnoliopsida; order Poales; family Poaceae; genus Triticum; species Triticum urartu. Next base: position 341,943,644 of record NC_053022.1, read on the forward strand.
GCAAAGAGGGAGAAGGCAAAGGCTGAGAAAGCTGCAAAGATGCCAACCATGGAAGAGGCATCTCAGTATCTTCTGAAGAGCAAGCAAGATCAGCTTGGCTACTTGATTGCATCCACTCTAAGGATTGAGAAAGGGCTGGCCACCCTGACTCAAAACCAGGAGAGCTTGGAAAGGATCGTGGAGCAGAAGTTCAATGACATGGATGTGAAGGTAACTGAGATCCAGTCTGTTGTGGAGAAACTTTAGGATGATATGCAGGAGAGGAAGGGCAAGACAACCACTGATGCATATGCCAGAGTGCCTAGAGCTCAAAGATCTGCTGCAGTGCCTGTTCCGGACACCAGAGCAACTTCATCTACACCAGCTACAGCTTCAGTGCCACCAGCTCCAGCAGCTACTCCACCAGCTCCATCTACATCGACTGAAGCCTTTGTTCTTGGAGTTATCTGGACACCACCACCTGAAGACCAAGACTGAGAGACGATTTAGTGCTATGCATTTTCTATGAACTTTTTGGTAACTTGTTGCCAAAGGGGAGAAAAATGTATAGATCATAGGCTTCGAGAGAGAGCGTTGCTTTTCTATTCTCTCTTGCTTTGTGTAGCGACCCGACCCGAATGGATCAAGTCTACTGTGCTCTGGTGTCATCCCTGGATCAGTAATGCTGACACCACACAGTACTTCGAAGGATTTATAGCAGAGTGGCAATCACACACTTATTACATCGATGTCTCAAAAGAGAACTTATTACAATAAATATGGCTTAAGGCCATCTAATAACGATAACAGCGGAAGGCTCGGAAGATAAATGAGTCCATCAACTCCAACGGCATCACTGAGTATAGAACCACGACCTAAAAGCACCTTACTCGTCGTCTGAAAAGACTGCAACATGAATGTTGCAGCCCGAAAACGGGTCAGCACATGGAATATGCTGGCAATGTAACACATAGAGAGTAATGGAATGAAACAGCTATACTATATGCATATATGGCTGGTGGAAAGCTCTATGGTTACAGTTTTGCGTAAAGCCAGTTTTTCCCTACTGCAAAGGAATAAATTTATTGAACTATCATGGTAGTTGTTAAACATCGAGAATGGTTGACAGCATTCCGATCCCAATTAAGTAATTAAAACCCAACAACATTAATTAGAAGTAACGTGATGAGATTCACATGATATTCAAGTACTAGATACTCAAGTTGTCCATAACCGGGGACACGGCTAATCATGATTAGTTTGTTACACTCTGCAGAGGTTTGCGCACTTTTCCCCACAAGACTCGATCGCCTCCGTTTGGTTTCTCGCACTACAGGGTGTTTGAGAAACGGATGACCGAGACACAGTCTTTCAGAAGCGCTAGCACCTTACGTTCGGGTAGACCGTACCACCTACATCCCCTACATCTGCTAGTCTACCCTGTAAGAGTTCGCACGACTTAGTCAACTATGCCAGAGCCCATAATGGCTTGTGGCTGCACACGGAAGTTACTAGCATGAATGATCTTATGATCCCTTTGAGCCTGGGTGGCGGTCCGAAATAAAAACAGGCAAGTCCTGATAGACATCAGGTGCCTCAATCCACCCAGATGTGTGTTTAAGTTGCCACCTTAGGTAAACCATTAAAATTAACAAACTCACATCTGTCATGGATATCACTCACCCAATCCACGTCTACTAGCATAGCATGGCATAATAAGCAAACGTAGAAGTAACTCCCAAAGGTTTCATAATAACCAGGTAATAGGTACTACCTCATCTACTTCCCATCCCACAATTTAATTAGATCCTAATCATGCAATGTGAGAGGATTGATCTAATGCAATAAAACATGGGTTGTAGAAAAGGTATGATCAAAGTGTTACTTGCCTTGCTGATGATCCGCGAGACCTAGGGTTTTGAAGTAACAAGCGGCGCAATCCGGGTGATCTATCGCAGACAAACAACAAGCACACAATAAGTAATCATATAATGCACAGGTAAAACTCGAACAAGAGAACGAACCAGAAAGTTCAACTTAAGAACTCCGGTTGCAAAGAAAGAAAGAACCGAACAAAGAAACGGAAAAACAAACGGCGGAAGAAAACAACTAGGTTCTAGCAAGTTGCAACTAGGTCAAATTTTACTGTAGCAAAGGCTTGTTCAAGTTGATTAGACGGAACGGGGGTTCGAGACGAAACTCCATGCGCTTGAATCACCTGATTCCGATAAACGAGCGGGAAGAAAGACTAGAACGAAGATCGGATCTGAGATCGCGATCGCGGAATAAATCCGACGAAAAGAAAGAGATGAACGGTTAAACGAACGGGCGTCGTTAATCGGGAAAAATCGGTGATCATGTTCGTTGAGACGAACGGTCCGAAAGAAGAATGAAAAACCGATCTAGGGTTTTCGGAAAAGAAACCGAAAGGAAAACCAGAAAGAAAACGGAAAGGAAACAGAACGGTTCTTTTAAGAAAAACCGAACCGGGGAAAAGAGGAGGCGGCGCGGCTACCTCGAGAGGCGGGGCTCCGGGCGGCGGCTTAGGGCGGCTGCGGCGGCTTAAGGCGGCGGCTGCTTGGGGCTTGGGGTGGTGTGGGGAGAGGGGGGGGTTATGGGGTATTTATATAGGTGGGGGGGATCTCTTGCTTGGGGAAGGGGCAAGGGGAGGCGGCGGCGGCTTGGAGTCCCGCTGGGACTCGGCCTGGCGGCGGGGCGGGCGGCTGGCGTGCGCGGCTGGGCCGGCCTTGGCCCAGGCGGCTGGGCCTGCGTCCCTCTTTTTTTTAAATCGGTTTCGCGCGCAGAAAAACAAAAGAAAAACTATCTAAACGAACTCCGAAAAAAATCTAAAGTAAATTTTCCCCGACTCCTAAAAATGAGTCGAACAAAATGAACTTTTCTCCGGGCCTAAAATGCAATTTTTGAAAACGCGCATTTTTCCCTATCCAAATAAAAAGCAAACAAAACTCCGGCAAAACCAAAATTTGATTTATTAATTAGATCTTCATTTTTTCCTAACTTTGGGAAAGTCATATTATTCCCTCTCTCATTTTTTTGATATTGAAAAAAAATTGAAGATGAAATAAATAAATCAAATGATCCTCTTTTCAAATTTGAGAAAACTCTCAAATATGAAAATAACGAAATCTCCAACTCTCTCCGAAGGTCCTTGAGTTGCGTGAAATTTCTAGGATCGACCAAAATGCAGGAAAATATGCTATGCATGATGATCTAGTGTATAACATTCCAAATTGCAAATTTGGGATGTTACAAACCTACCCCCCTTAAGATGAATCTCGCCCTCGAGATTCAGGTTGGCTAGAAAATAGGTGAGGGTGGTCCTTGAGCAAATCTTCTTCTCTTTCCCAGGTGGCTTCATCCTCTGAGTGGTGGTTCCACTGAACTTTGCAAAACTTGGTAACCTTGCTGCGGGTAACTCTGCTGGCATAATCGAGAATCTTGACTAGCTTCTCCTCATATGTTAAGTCATCCTTCAACTGAATCGCTTCGAGTGGCACGGTATCTCTTAGCGGTACCTCCGCCATCTCGGCATGACATTTCTTCAGCTGAGAAACATGGAATACGTCATGAACTCCTGACAGTTCCTCTGGTAATTCCAACTTATAAGCGACTTCTCCCATACGTTGCAAGATCTTATACGGTCCAACGAAACGCGGTGCTAACTTTCCCTTAACTCCAAAGCGCTTAACTCCTCGAAGTGGGGATACTCGAAGATAAACTCTGTCTCCGGTTTTGTAAACTGTCTCCTTGCGTTTAGAATCTGCGTAGCTCTTCTGCCTGGACTGGGCTACCTTGAGCCTATCGCGAATCAACTTAACTTTTCGTTCAGACTCCTTAATCAAATCTGGTCCAAAGAATTGATGGTCTCCAACTTCGTCCCATGACAACGGTGTCCTGCACCTCCTTCCGTATAAAGCTTCGAAAGGTGCCATCTTCAAACTGGTTTGGTAAATGTTGTTATAAGAAAACTCCACATACGGCAAGTTATCGTCCCAACTAGATCCATAATCTAGTGCACAAGCTCTCAGCATATCTTCCAAAATTTGATTGACTCTCTCAGTCTGTCCATCTCTCTGCGGATGAAAAGCTGTACTGAACTCTAGTCTGGTTCCCAAAGTTTCATGCAACTGATTCCAAAATTTTGAGGTAAATTGAGTTCCTCTATCTGATACGATACTCCTTGGAACTCCATCCAAACAAATGATTCTAGTCATGTAGATCTTTGCCAACTTAGCACTGGTGTAAGTGGTCTTAACTGGAATGAAATGGGCTACCTTCGTCAAACGATCAACTACTACCCATATCGAGTCATAGCCTGCTTTCGTCCTGGGCAATCCTGTGATAAAATCCATGCCTATCTTATCCCACTTCCATTCGGGTATCGGCAATGGTTGTAACAATCCTACTGGCTTCTGATGCTCTGCCTTTACTCTCTGACATATGTCACAAACTGCTACATATGCTGCAATATCCTTCTTCATTCCGGTCCACCAGAATGTTTCCTTCAAATCCAAATACATCTTGGTATTCCCTGGGTGAATCGAATACGATGAATCATGTGCGTCGTGCAAAATCAACTTCCTGATCTCCGGGTCATTGGGCACATAAACACGGTCCTCAAACCATAAGGTATCGTGCTCATCCTCACGAAATCCCTTTGCTTTTCCTTCACTCAATTTCTCTTTTATAGCAGCAATCTCCTTGTCAGATTTCTGAGCTTCTCTGATCTTATCCATCAATGTTGAGTGAATCTCCAATGTTGCTACATAGCCTCTCGGAACTATTTCCAAACATAGCTCACGAAGGTTTTCTGCTAACTCCTTTGGTACTTCTCCCATCACTAGGGTGTTGACATGGCTCTTACGGCTCAATGCGTCAGCTACCACATTAGCTTTTCTGGGATGATAATGCAATCTCATGTCATAATCCTTGATGAGCTCCAACCATCTCCTTTGTCTGAGGTTCAACTCCTTCTGCGTGAAAATGTACTTCAAACTCTTGTGATCCGTGTACACCTCACAATGATTTCCAATGAGAAAATGTCTCCACGTTTTTAATGCATGCACTACGGCTGCTAACTCCAAATCATGCATGGCATAATTCAACTCATGAGGCTTCAGTTGCCGTGAAGCATACGAAACAACTCTTCCTTCCTGCATAAGCACTGCTCCAAGTCCTCGACGTGAAGCGTCGCAATACACCTCATAATCCTTGGTCTGATCTGGCAAAATCAATACTGGTGAGGTAACCAAGCGTTTCTTCAATTCCTGGAAACTAGCCTCACATTCCTCAGTCCAATTGAACTTAGTATCCTTCTTCAACAATTCAGTCATAGGCTTTGCAATCTTTGAAAAGTTCTCAATGAATCTCCGGTAGTATCCTGCGAGTCCAAGAAAACTCCGGATCTCTCCAACTGTCGTTGGTGCTTCCCATTCGGTTACGGTCTCAACCTTAGTGGGGTCAACTGCTATACCTTCTCCGGATATAACGTGTCCGAGGAATCCAACTTCCTTCAACCAAAACTCACATTTGCTAAATTTGGCGTATAACTGATGTTCCCTTAGTTTCTCCAAAACCAAACGCAAATGTTCCTTATGCTCCTCTTCATTCTTTGAATAAACCAGGATGTCATCAATGAACACTACGACGAACTTATCCAAAAATTCCATAGACACTTTGTTCATTAGGTTCATAAAATAGGCAGGTGCGTTAGTCAATCCAAATGACATAACGGTATACTCATACAGTCCATATCTTGTGGTGAATGCTGTCTTAGGTATGTCCTGCTCTCAAATCTTCAATTGATGGTACCCTGATCGCAAATCGATCTTGGAAAACACTTTAGCTCCTTGCAAACGATCAAACAGATCATTAATCATTGGAAGTGGGTTCTTATTTTTGATGGTTACTTCATTCAATCCTCGATAATCAACAACCATCCTTAATGATCCATCCTTCTTTTCCACTATAAGTACGGGTGATCCCCAAGGTGAAGAACTTGGGCGAATGTAACCTTTATCCAATAACTCCTTAATCTGATTCTTAATTTCCACCAAATCCTTTGCTGGCATCCGGTACGGTTGCTTCGAAATTGGGCCCTTACCTGGCAATAACTCAATCAAAAACTCAATGTCTCTATCCGGTGGCATGCCTGGTAATTCCTCAGGAAATACATCAGGAAAATCCTTTACCACTGGTACTTCTTCTTGCACAACTCCTATTAGGCAGTTTGCTTGTGTCCTGTTTGGCACATGCAGGGATACATACTTGATCCTTCTTCCTTCTGGTGTGGTAAGAAAAATTGACTTACTAGCACATTCAATGTTCCCTTCATACTTCGATAACCAATCCATGCCTAATATCACATCCAATCCTTGAGATTCCAATACTATTAGGTCTGAGGGAAACACATAGTTACCAATCCTTAATGGTAACCGATCACACCATCGTCTAGCCATATACTCCGCTCCTGGTGAGCTTACTAACATGGGTGACCTAAGGGCTTGGGTTGGCAGGTTATATTTATCCACAAATCCCCTTGATATGTATGAATGCGATGCACCAGTATCAAAAAGAACGAGTGCGGTAAATGTCTTAACCAAAAACTTACCGATTACTGCATCAGGCTGATCTTCAACCTCCTCCACATTAATGTGGTTCACCTGCCCTCTATTGAAAGGGTTCGGCTTCTTTCCAGAGCTTCCATTGCCATTTCCATTCTGGCCTTCAGGACATTCATTGGCGTAATGTCCGGTCTTGGAACACTTGAAACAGGTGACTTGACTCAGATCTCTCTTGGTTGGGGTCGATGGGGTGGTACGGTTCTGGCCGTTGCTTCCTCCATTCCCATTACCATTCTTGTGGCCATTATGGTTGTGCGAGCTACCTCCTCCATGGGTATGCTGAAACTGAAATCCCGGTTTAGGGGCAAAACGAGGCTTTTGCTAGGCTCCAGAGTTATACTTCCCCTGTCCATACTTCCTCTTGCGGTTCTCAATCTGCTGTTGCTTCCCTTCAATCATGATGGCACGATCTACCAACTCCTGGTAGTTGTTGAAACTTGCTACCATCAACTGCATGCTTAGTTTATCATTCAGTCCTTCCAGAAACTTCTCCTGCTTAGCTGCATCTGTAGCAATGTCATCTGGGGCATAACGTGCTAACTTGCTGAAATCGTCAACGTACTAGCCAACTGTCCTTCCTCCTTGGCGTAAGTTGCGAAATTCACGCTTCTTCATGGCCATAGCTCCCGCTGAAACATGGGCAGTACGGAAAGCTTGCTGAAACTGATCCCATGTGACAGTGTCAACTGGGTAAGTGGATGTGAAATTCTCCCACCATGCTGCCGCGGGTCCGTCTAGCTGATGTGCGGCAAACTTCACTTTCTCACCATCTGTGCATCCTGCAGTGGTTAACTCCCTTCCTATCTTGCGGAGCCAATCGTCTGCTACTATTGGCTCGGTGCTAATGGAAAACACCGGCGGATTCAGCCTATGGAAATGGGCTAAGTGGTCAACAGGTGGTGGTGGTGGTGGGTTGTTGTTGTTGTTGTTTTGCTGGTTCTGGACTAACAACTGCATCAATTGATTCTGCTGCTGGATCAACTGAATGAGCTCCGGTGGAAATCCATTGTCACGTCTTGGAGGCATCTAAGGGTTTAGAAAAGACGAGAATTAAGAATAGAGTGAGGTCTAAAGAGAAAACACTACCCCAATGCGCATGAGCAAATGCACACAAAATCACTTCATTCAATCACACAAGGGCTTACAATCAGTCTAAAACTATCGCTAAAGTGCTCGACTATGATGTTTACATGGGGGAATACTACTACTATCTGGTGGTCATCTAGAAATTTGAACCAGTGGAAGACTCCATGATATCTGCTCCAGCTTCGTCTTCAAAGTCGGGTTCACTTGGATCCGAATCAGTGTCGTCGATGATGATGTAGTTGTCCGGACATGCGACGTACTCGTCTTCCTCCTTGGATGCTAACTTCCTCTTGAGTTCTTCAATCTCCTGCTTAAGATCGCCATTGTGTCTTGCTAGAGCTACGATCTCGTCCATGTAGTCCTTGCGTGTAGACTTCAGTTCTCCTTCTAGCTCGATGATCCTTGCCTTCGCATTCTTCAACTCTATCATATCATTGCACATCTGGTTCTCGTGGCGTCGAATGTGCTGGTTTAACTCCTGGATGAAAGATGCAATGGATCTATCCTTCTTGGTGCTGACTAACTCCCATTGTTCATCTCGGCGTCCGCAAATCTGGTAGATAGTGTCCTTAAGGTCTTCTTGATAAACTTCTCCAATGCGTCCCATGGTGATATGAGCTGCCATGCTCCTTCCCAGACTCCAGGTTGGTGCATTGAAAACACTATCTATAGGCTTCGTGATTGGCGCAAATGTCCTTCCCGGAACGTGAGCTTGAATCTTCCAGCGCTCCCCTTCAGGCAGAGTGGCGTTGAAGGTTCCCGTGAAGCTTGGTAATCCAATGTTCAGGTACTTGGTGACTTCCTTCAAGTGAAATCCAAAGGGTGTGCCTTCATCCGGTTGGGCGTACTTAATCTTCGCGTTCGTCATCCTAATAGAGTAGAAAAGATGAGAAGTTAGAAAATGAGAAGAGAATGGTGTTCTATGGCTTTAACTTGGTGGTCGTGTCCTACAGTCAGCGTGTGCTCTGATACCATCTCTGTAGCGACCCGACCCGAATGGATCAAGTCTACTGTGCTCCGGTGTCATCCCTGGATCAGTAATGCTGACACCACACAGTACTTCGAAGGATTTATAGCAGAGTGGCAATCACACACTTATTACATCGATGTCTCAAAAGAGAACTTATTACAATAAATATGGCTTAAGGCCATCTAATAACGATAACAGCGGAAGGCTCGGAAGATAAATGGGTCCATCAACTCCAACGGCATCACTGAGTATAGAACCACGACCTAAAAGCACCTTACTCGTCGTCTGAAAAGTCTACAACATGAAAGTTGCAGCCCGAAAATGGGTCAGCACATGGAATATGCTGGCAATGTAACACATAGAGAGTAATGGAATGAAACAGCTATACTATATGCATATATGGCTGGTGGAAAGCTCTATGGTTACAGTTTTGCGTAAAGCCAGTTTTTCCCTACTGCAAAGGAATAAATTTATTGAACTATCATGGTAGTTGTTAAACATCGAGAATGGTTGACAGCATTCCGATCCCAATTAAGTAATTAAAACCCAACAACATTAATTAGAAGTAACGTGATGAGATTCACATGATATTCAAGTACTAGATACTCAAGTTGTCCATAACCGGGGACATGGCTAATCATGATTAGTTTGTTACACTCTGCAGAGGTTTGCGCACTTTTCCCCACAAGACTCGATCGCCTCCGTTTGGTTTCTCGCACTACAGGGTGTTTGAGAAACGGATGACCGAGACACAGTCTTTCAGAAGCGCTAGCACCTTACGTTCGGGTAGACCGTACCACCTACATCCCCTACATCTGCTAGTCTACCCTGTAAGAGTTCGCACGACTTAGTCAACTATGCCAGAGCCCATAATGGCTTGTGGCTGCACACGGAAGTTACTAGCATGAATGATCATATGATCCCTTTGAGCCTGGGTGGCGGTCCGAAATAAAAACAGGCCAGTCCTGATAGACATCAGGTGCCTCAATCCACCCAGATGTGTGTTTAAGTTGCCACCTTAGATAAACCATTAAAATTAACAAACTCACATCTGTCATGGATATCACTCACCCAATCCATGTCTACTAGCATAGCATGGCTAATAAGCAAACGTAGAAGTAACTCCCAAAGGTTTCATAATAACCAGGTAATAGGTACTACCTCATCTACTTCCCATCCCACAATTTAATTAGATCCTAATCATGCAATGTGAGAGGATTGATCTAATGCAATAAAACATGGGTTGTAGAAAAGGTATGATCAAAGTGTTACTTGCCTTGCTGATGATCCGCGAGACCTAGGGTTTCGAAGTAACAAGCGGCGCAATCCGGGTGATCTATCGCAGACAAACAACAAGCACACAATAAGTACTCATCTAATGCACAGGTAAAACTCGAACAAGAGAACGAACCAGAGAGTTCAACTTAAGAACTCCGGTTGTAAAGAAAGAAAGAACCGAACAAAGAAACGGAAAAACAAACGGCGGAAGAAAACAACTCGGTTCTAGCAAGTTGCAACTAGGTCAAATTTTACTGTAGCAAAGGCTTGTTCAAGTTGATTAGACGGAACGGGGGTTCGAGACGAAACTCCATGCGCTTGAATCACCTGATTCCGATAAACGAGCAGGAAGAAAGACTAGAACGAAGATCGGATCTGAGATCGCGATCGCGGAATAAATCCGACGAAAAGAAAGAGATGAACGGTTAAACGAACGGGCGTCGTTAACCGGGAAAAATCGGTGATCACGTTCGTTGAGACGAACGGTCCGAAAGAAGAACGAAAAACCGATCTAGGGTTTTCGGAAAAGAAACCGAAAAGAAAACCGGAAAGAAAACGGAAAAGAAACGGAACGGTTCTTTTAAGAAAAACCGAACCGGGGAAAAGAGGAGGCGGCGCGGCTACCTCGGGAGGCGGGGCTCCGGGCGGCGGCTTAGGGCGGCGGCGGCGGCTTAAGGCGGTGGCGGTGGCTTAAGGCGGCGGCGGCTTGGGGCTTGGGATGGTGTGGGGAGAGGGGGGGTTATGGGGTATTTATATAGGTGGGGGGGGGATCTCTTGCTTGGGGAAGGGGCAAGGGGAGGCGGTGGCGGCTTGGAGTCCCGCTGGGACTCGGCCTGGCGGCGGGGCTGGCGGCTGGCGCGCGCGGCTGGGCCGGCCTTGGCCCAGGCGGCTGGGCCTGCGTCCCTCTTTCTTTTTAAATCGGTTTCGCGCGCAGAAAAACAAAAGAAAAACTATCTAAACGAACTCCGAAAAATATCTAAAGTAAAGTTTCCCCGACTCCTAAAAATGAGTCGAACAAAATGAACTTTTCTCCGGGCCTAAAATGCAATTTTTGAAAACGCGCATTTTTCCCTATCCAAATAAAAAAGCAAACAAAACTCCGGCAAAACCAAAATTTGATTTATTCATTAGATCTTCATTTTTTTCCTAACTTTGGGAAAGTCATATTATTCCCTCTCTCATTTTTTTGATATTGAAAAAAATTTGAAGATGAAATAAATAAATCAAATGATCCTCTTTTCAAATTTGAGAAAACTCTCAAATATGAAAATAACGAAATCTCCAACTCTCTCCGAAGGTCCTTGAGATGCGTGAAATTTCTAGGATCGACCAAAATGCAAGAAAATATGCTATGCATGATGATCTAGTGTATAACATTCCAAATTGCAAATTTGGGATGTTACACTTTGGTGGTTGAACTTTATTTGCTTGAATGAGATACTTTCTGTCTGTGTGATACTTGGATGATCATGTGTGTTTGATCATATGCTACATTAATGCTTGTTGGATGACATTATCATTTTATCCCTATATGATCATTCACTTGATGAGTGCATGTATTTGATTATTATAATTTTGAGTGCTCCACCAACATGTATGTGACATGGAAGAGTAACCCATGAGCCTAGCTCTCTATGCATTTGCAGTCCAAAGCAAATCATAAACTATGCACAAATTTAGGGGGAGCTCTTGCATTTCACATACTTCTCAAAGCGACAATGTTTTTCACTCTTATTATCATTCGTCGAAGCTTTGATCTATATATTGTCATCAATTACCAAAAAGGGGGAGATTAAAAGTGCAACTATCCCTGGGTGGTTTTGGTAATTCCTAACAACATATAGCTCATTGACCTAACAATATTCCAAGATTAATATTTCAGGAAAAGATCAATGAATAGCATGGCATGGATGAGGAAAGTGGACCCCTCAAAATACTAAGGACAAAAAGATTGGCTCAAGCTCAAAGCTCAAGACTCTACATTTTATATTTTAGTGATCCAAGATCACATTGAGTCTATAGGAAAAGCCAATACTATCAAGGAGGGATGAGGTGTTGCTTGATGAGGTTCTTGCTTCATAGTGCTTAGTGATATGCTCCAAAACCCTCAAGTACCTTCTCACATCCACATATGACCTAAACCAAAAGTCAAACTCGGCCCCACCGATTCTTTTTGTCCGGCGCCACCGAGTTCAGATGTCATAGCCACTCCCACAAACCCTAGGCAAATCGGTCTCACCGATAGGGATCTCGGTCACACCGAGATGGGGTTGTAATCTCTCCGTTTCCCTTCGTAACGTTTCGGTCCTACTGAGATGAGTGATCGGTCCCACCGAGATTGCAATGTAAACTCTCTGTTTCCCTTTTGTAACATTTCGGTCCCACCGAAATGAGCGATCGGTCCCACCGAGTTTACCTGACCAACTCTCTAGTTAGCTTATTACCAAAATCGGTCCCATCGAGTTTGTGTAATTGGTCACACCGAGATTATGTTATACCCTAACCCTAACCATATCGGTCCTACCGAGTTGCATCTCAGTCCCACCGAAAATCCTAACGGTCACTAGGTTTGCTAAATCGGCCCGACTGAGTTTCTCAATTCAGTCTCACCGAGATATGTAAATTGTGTGTAATAGTTAGTTTTTGTGTGGAGGCTATATATACCCCTCCACCCACTCTTCATTCATGGAGAGAGCCATCAGAACATACCTACACTTCCAATACACATTTTCTGAGAGAGAACCACCTACTCACGTGTTGAGGCCAAGATATTCCATTCCCACCATATGAATCTTGATCTCTAGCCTTCCCCAAGTCGCTTTCCACTCAAATCTTCTTTCCACCAAATCCATATCCTATGAGAGAGAGTTGAGTGTTGGGGAGACTATCATTTGAAGCACAAGAGCAAGGAGTTCATCATCAACACACCATTTGTTACTTCTTGGAGAGTGGTGTCTCCTAGATTGGCTAGGTGTCACTTGGGAGCCTCCGACAAGATTGTGGAGTTGAACCAAGGAGTTTTTAAGGGCAAGGAGATCGCCTACTTCGTGAAGATCTACCGCTAGTGAGGCAAGTCCTTCGTGGGCTATGGCCATGATGGGATAGACAAGGTTGCTTCTTCGTGGACCCTTCGTGGGTGGAGCCCTCCGTGGACTCACGCAACCGTTACCCTTCGTGGGTTGAAGTCTCCATCAACGTGGATGTATGATAGAACCACCTATCGGAACCACGACAAAAACATCCGTGTCTCCAATTGCGTTTGAATTCTCCAAACCCTTCCCTTTACATTCTTGCAAGTTGCATGCTTTACCTTCCGCTGCTCATAGACTCTTTGCATGCTTGCTTGAATTGTGTTAAGATTGCTTGACTTGTGCTAAGATAGCTAAAATCTGCCAAAGACTAAAATTGGGAAAAGGATAGATTTTTAATTGGTCAAGTAGTCTAATCACCCCCCCTCTAGACATACTTTCGATCCTACAACCTCCTCGACCAGTAGCTGAGGAGTGTTTGTCTTACTTTATAAAGCCTTTATGAGGGCAAAGATTTACGACAAACAAGGAAATCTGGCCATATGGTTTTATAAACAAAGGTACATAGAGAGATATGTTATATTACTATTAAACATAAGAAATGTCTTCCAAAGAAAATAGTCCCGCTATCGGTTCCTTTCTTTGGGTTGTTATGCTAAGCATGATCATGAAACCTCAACTCTAATGTAAGAGCAAAATATTGAGGATTTAGTTTGGGAGGCCAGTTACTAGCCCCCGGTAGTGTTCGGCGACAGTCAAGGTCAAGCCGTAAACACTTCGGCCAATGTTCTGAATGGCCCGTCATTTAACACAGTCATCAGATCGCTGACCAGTTTACGCTTATTGTGACAGTCAGTTTTCGGCTTTCTCCACTGAGGTGCTTAACCATGTGAGCTAGAAGCACAATTGCAGTGGTTCTCCCTTTGCACACCTAGCCGAACAAAGCCAAACATAGGAGGCAACGCAGGAGCCGGGCAACCCAACTATTGACCGAAGACCCAATTCGAAACCGATGCATATATAGCAATATCCGAGAATGTTTTTTGCCGAATCTCTAAAGGTGTCCGGCGTTGCACTACGAGACTTGTCCTGAAAACACACAAATAGTTTGAAAGTGCCATAAGCTTGGAAAACCAAAAAAACGTCAGTAAAAACTTGACGTCCGAACAAGATCAAGTGTCCGGTGCCAATCCGAAAATAGGAAAATAAATTGTGCTTCTGTCGTGCTTCAACTTGACACATCTAATCTCAAGACTTCAAGCGGGTCAGCCTACGGCTTCAAGCTCCTTATCCCAAAGGCGGAGTACTTCTCCGAGGTCAGTTTAGCAAAGTAAACTCAAGCGGCTTTCAAAGAGAAGACATGCTATCCGGCTATTGACCATAAACTCGAGTCGAAAAAGGAGCGGTAGAAAAAGACTTTGCAACGACCAAGAAGAAAACACATTTACTATAAAACAGCTCATGTAAGTTTTAAGAGCCCCCAAGTGACTTGGGTAAAAGAATTTCATGTATAATGATTGTATGTACCGAAGTACTTATATCATATTTGTGTTCACTCGAACTTTAAACGCGTCTTCACCGACCGTCGGCTTCTCCTTCTTCGGCCAAGGGCCGAAAAGTGTCATGTACTCCACCTGTCGAGAGTATCGATGGTGTTTTCGATGACCAGGCAATCAGGCCATAAGGCTGTAATAGACAAAGCGCGCTCAGGGAACTTATGCTATATTACTAACGAAGTGTAAGAAGCACCTTCGAACAAAATAGTACCCCCACCGATACCTTTCTTCGGTGCTCATTATTACTATGAGACTTGTGCAATAGATTTTTTGTACTCATGAGTTCCGTCGTGTGCCGACCATGATTGAAAACAATAAGAGCGCTAGCTTTCGGCTTCACCCAGTCTGAGGTCAGAGCTCGGATGACCCGGTCGTGACAATCGCAGAGGTGCTCCCTTTACTCCCTAGCCGAACAATCGGGAACGTAGGGTTAAGCACAGGAGCCAGACAACCCAGCTTGCAAATCGCTTAGGTCAATATGGTGCATATTGTGGCATAATACACGAACAAGGAACGAAGCCATACAAGTATAATCATATGCAAGAGGAAAAGCTCCATCAAGGGAGCCCCCAAATAAATGAGGTATTTGAATATGCGTGTCACAAACAAAGTTTTGACAAGGAACTTTGTCACAAACAACTTTGTGCAGAAAAGTATAATGCTTGGTCGGACCAAACAAAATTTAAAACAGAAAGTTTTTGAGCATGAAAGCAACTTAGCTGGTTAATGTGCTCGGTGTTGATGACGTGATTCGGGCTTGTGGCGGGACGAAGACGCCCATTAATCTGTGACAGATCCGACAAGGTTCGTAGTCCTCGGCATGGCCGCGGTCCCAGCCCCCAGGCCCAAGTGTCCGAGCAAGGAGTTTGGCACTCCGGAGTAGTGACCACCTAACGCAGTCAAAATCGATTACCTGCACATATAAAACAGTGCGGTCCAGGAAATAATAATAATATATATAATCGTTGCATAATTGCTTTGCACAAAAATAATTTATTTAAAGAAATGTGGCCTGGCGCCAAAGCCAATGTCGATGCAGGGCATCAGCGTGACGCAGTGAAGGCGTCACAAAGCCTGAATTTGCATGGCGGTCCGGGCTCCGGATGCTGCGTTCGCCGAACTATGTACGAAAACTGACCGAACCACCACGCGACCATTTTTAATGTGGCCATCATTTGATAGACCCGTGTACAGATGATGGAACAAACCAGAGTAATAATTCCTTAAGAAAAATAAACCAACAAGCAAAAATTGTTAGGATTAATAGCACCTGGTTTATTTGTTGTAGCATTCCGAAGAAAAGTGACTCCTAAAATCGGGAATCGATCCACACACCCATTGCCTAGTGGGCGATAAAGCGATGGCCTGGTGATGCTGGCAAAAGTTGGCTTGCCGAGGCGAAGCCCTCGGTCCAGCTAACGTGACGAAGCTGGTTGGCTGGTGTCGCTGTCAAACCCGGCGGATCTCGGGTAGGGGGTCCCGAACTGTGCGTCTAAGGCGGATGGTAACAGGAGGCAGGGGACACGATGTTTTACTCAGGTTCGGGCCCTCTTGATGGAGGTAAAACCCTACGCCCTGCTTGATTTATTCTTGATAATATGAGTATTACAAGAGTTGATCTACCACGAGATCGAAGAGGCTAAACCCTAGAAGCTAGCCTATGGTATGATTGTATGTTGTCCTACTTACTAAAACCCTCCGGTTTATATAGACACCGGAGAGGGCTAGGGTTACACAAGGTCGGTTACAAAGGAGGAGATATCCATATTCGTACAGCCTAGCTTGCCTTCCATGCCAAGTAAGTCCCATCCGGACACGAGACGAAGTCTTCAATCTTGTATCTTCATAGTCCAACAGTCCGGCTGTCCGGAGACCCCTAATCCCGGACTCCCTCAGTAGCCCCTGAACCAGGCTTCAATGACGATGAGTCCAGCGCGCAGTGTTGTCTTCGGCATTGCAAGGCGGGTTCCTCCTCCGGATACACCAAAGAAGAGCTCGAATAAAAGGATAGTGTCCGACCCTGCAAAATAAGTTCCACATACCACTGTAGAGTTCCACAAATCTAATCTGCTAACACGGTTTGGCAACATGACATCATGCCATGGCCTGGCGATTATTTGAACCGTTTTTTCTTTAACTAGCCTCGCACATAACACGAGGTGGTTTCTTGACACGTCTTGTCAAAGCAGAGATCGTGTCCCCCTTATTGCGGGATTCTCATCAATACGGGCGTGGGTAACCCAACCGCGCCATCAATCACGACGCTTGGGGGATAAGCGAGTTTAGCCAGGCTAGTGGGGGCGCATAGTTTTGTCCGCCCTTATAAAGGGATAAGGTTTAACCTTTCTTCTACCCAAGCCTTCTTCCTCCTTGCTCATCCATTCTCGCGCACTCGAGCTCCAACGCCCAAGTCCACATCTTTCTCCTCAACCCTCTCCAGACATGTCCAGAGCGGGAGGCAAGTGGATGGCTTCCTCCGTTATGGAGGGACACATCAAAAAGCTGCGCGGAGCCGGATACTTAGCCGCGAATATCGCGCATCGACTGCCCGCTGCGGGGCAGATCGTCCCTACCCCGGAACCTCATGAGAGGGTAGTTTTTCTCCACCACTTCCTCCGCGGACTAGGGTTTCCCCTCCATCCATTCATCCGTGGTCTCATGTTCTAAAACGGGCTGGACTTCCATGATCTGGCCCCGAACTTCATCCTCAACATTTCGGCGTTCATCGTCGTCTGTGAGGCTTTCCTCCGCATCCGCCCCCACTTCGGTCTGTGGCTAAAGACCTTCAATATCAAGCCGAAGGTGGTGGGCGGCCAACAAGCGGAATGCGGCGGAGCCATGGTGGGCAAGATGCCCAATGTTATATGGCTTGAGGGCTCCTTCGTGGAGACCATAAAGGGGTGGCAATCGGCTTGGTTCTACATCACCGAGCCGCGTGACACCAACTGGGCGGCGTCCCCCGAGTTTCGATCCGGATTCCCCATGCGGCTCACCTCCTGGAAAGAGAAGGTCCTATCCTGGGGTCCATCGGTGGAGCTGGACGTACTCCAGAAATGTATACGGCATATGGCAAGCAAGAAGCTCAAGCTTGTCAATGTAGTCAAGGTCATGCTCTTCCGCCGGATCCTCCCGTGCCAACAACGGGATTTCAATTTATGGGAGTTCGACCCGGCCCAGCACCAAACTCCGAGCAAGCTCTTCGACATGACGCACAAGGACGTCTGGAGGGTGCTGTTCAAGGGCACCGAGGTCCCTCCCTCTCTAACCGAGGACTGCGGGCTATGTGCGAAGCACCCGGCGAATCTGGTAAGTTTTTACACCTGGTAGGATTTTTACTTCACATAGCTTGACCACGCGCGGGGTCTAAGCTCCCATGCCTTTGACAGGACTGGGTGGAGGCATCGGAGAAGATCAACTGTCCAGCCCTCTGCCAGAAGACAATGCGGACGCTATCCTGACGGAGATGCTGACTCCGACTCCTTACGAGGTGCCGGAGAAGACCAAGAAGGCCAAGGGAACCCGAAAGTGTTCCCAGCGCCAGGTGATATCGGACTCATCGTCCGATAACTCTGCGACACACTCCTCCCCCGAAGACGAGGAGGAAGAAGAAGATGCTCCCCCTTCAGTCGCGGGAGACAAGAAAAGGAAGGCCGCCCCCATTGGGGGGGCCGAAGGGTCCAAGAAGGGAAGGACTCTCCCTCCCGACTACTCCACCACTACCGCCGAAGGCGAAGACGAGTGGCTGCTTAGGGACAAGCCCCTGGCAAAGTCGTAAGTATTCGGATACCAGAGTAACTCATAGCATACCTTTATCGCACTGCTTTTCCTAACGCCGAATTGTGATTATGCAGACCGCCACAAGCCCGTATCGACGTATCTTCGTCGGACGGCTCCCTGGGCTCGTCGGATATGGATAGCGATCCACTTCTGACCGCCACCTCCCCTGGCCCTACGGACAACGCCGAGGTGTTGTCTCAAGAGGCACCGGGTCGAGGGGAGACAGCCCCGGAGGCGCCTCAAGGCGACCTTCCGGACTTCGGGCGCAGAGGGAGCAAGGCTCCCGAGGGCTCTGAGTTCGGCCCTCAGCCGAACACCGCGCCCGAACCTCCAGTGGTTCCGGACTCGGGCAGGCGGCTTCCTTCCAAAAGGGGCAAGACGCCTGCGCCAGTGACCTCTGTCCATCGAGAGGCACCAGACAATCTGCTGGGAGCGCTTTGCAGCGCTTCCATCGACGAAGAGCACTGCAATATTATGAGTGCGGTGGTCCAGAAGGTTCAGTCTGCCAAGAGCAGACTGACTGAAGCCTGTGCCAGCCTTCTGATAGGCTTTGAGGTAAGTGTTTGAAAGATAAGAAAAATATTACCGCATAGACAGTAGCCCCTGATGTTCTGTTCGGTGTTCACAAAGAAAAGCCGAACAGAGGATCAAACAATATCGCAGGAGTCTAATATAAGTATGTCTATATGCGTATGCAGGCTTCGCTGTTGACCTCTGCCGCACTGACTGCGGAGGTTGCCGTACTGAAGCAGGACCACGAAGGGTCCAAGAAAGAGCTCGGCCTTGCTAAGAGGCAGCTCGAGGAGAACAAAGGTAAGTAGTACCTAGTCTATGGATATATATATATATATAAAGAATGCGATTGCAAAATGGCAGGAATCATCGTAAATTTGCCAGGGGCCACGACCGAGGTGGCGACCCTGAAGCAAGCACTATCCGAGGCCAAAAACAAAGCGGCCAAGGAGCACACCGAGCGGGAAAGGCGGGAGGCTCGGGTGGGCGAGGTGCAGCAAGAGCTCCACGCTCTCATGACGAGGCACGAGGCGTTGGAGCTTGACTTGAAGACGCGAGAGTCCGAGCTTGTCGCGGCCCTCGAGAGCGCAAAGAACGCCAAGGCTGAAGCCCAAAAGGCCCTCCAAGAGATTGATGCGATTAAGAAGATAGTGGCGAGTAAGGCATTCTATATGCAAAGCAAGCATGTGAAAGTAAATTACTTGTAACTTACCCGAATTCGGAGCTCTCCAGGAGCATTCGCAGATTTGCCCTGTAGCATGTCGGATGCCGCACAGTTTTATTGGGCCGAGGAGGGAAGCTCTACGGAGAAGTTGTTCTGGGCCCAGTATACTGGGACCGAACACCCAGTGCCTATGAGCGACCAGCTAAAGCAGCTGGTCGAGCTACACAAGGCGGCCAAACAGGCCATGAAGGGCTTTATAGTCCGGATGTGGTCTGGCTACGCCCTTCCCAACAGCTACTTCAGCCTGGTGAGGCGGCTTGTGGATGCCTGCCCACGGCTGGAAGTCTTCAAGCGGTCCGTCTGCATCGAACGTGAACGCCGAGCTTTCGCCCGTGAAGGTGCAATGGGCCAAGCTGGACGTCGTGAAGCTGATTAAGGAAGGGCCGTCGGCTGGCAAAGAGCATCGCCACCCCGAGATGTACTATGAGGGTGTCCTGAAGGGTGCTCGTCTCGTAGCGGACGAGTGTACGAAAGATGTAATATTTGAGTAAACTTGCTCGCGTGATCCTATATTATCAAAACTTTTTCATATGCGCTATGCAATGCTTGTTTGAATTTAAAATATTACCATCTGTTCGGCTGTTTATCAAATCTGAGAGATGGCTAGTCGTCGGCTTCTGTCCCCACGCCACGAGTGCTGGGGTGTTCGGGATAAACCTGAGCACTCTTGTTCCCATTGCTGGGTCCTTCGAGGGAGGTGCTCAGCACAACGAACAAGGCAATCGGACTATAATGCGTTATCACTCTCACTTAGCCATAGTCTATAATTTTAAATTTTGGCGAAGCCCCTAGTATTTGGAAGGCCGAATTCGGGGCACGATACACGCCTTAAGCCGGACAGGGCCGGCTCCTCGCTCTAAGCGGCATAAGTCTTTAGGGACTCGAAACCTCTCGAATAGCGACCAGTCTCTCGCCTTATCATGACAGTCAGTTTTAGCTTTCTCTACTGAGGTTCTTAGCCCAGCAGAACCGGGGCACAATCGCAGTAGTTCTCCCAGTGCTACCTTAGCCGATATAGCGGAACGTAAGGTACCAAAACATGGGAGCCGGGCAAACCCAACTATTGACCCAAGACATGATTCAGAGCTGATGCATATAATGCTATAAGTTCGGGGTGCCGCACTGTCGAAAGTGTTTGGACTTCTCACGCCGTATAATGGGGTATGCTTAAGCCCCTAGCGTATTGGCCGTACCAGAGTGTACGGATGCTGGATGTCATGAATGAACATATATATAAAAAGGAAGAATGCAATAATAGTCTTAATGCTATGCATTGTTTATTCAAAAAGGTGCGTTAAAGCGGAATGATACAGGTAGTGCGATAAGCAAAAAATAGGACTATGTCCCCTCCAAGGGCAAGCTGAGGAATAGTATTAAAGCAAGTATTTCACTCGTTATCGTAATCCACCTGGGAGTTACGTGGTGTGACATAGCTTTCTGCCTCCTTGGTTGCTGCATCATGTGTTCGGCAATCATGCTGCCGGACAGGTTTCCAGAGATTAAACTCCTGAAAGAGAAAAATAAAAAGGCAGGAAGCCCCTAGTGCGGTTTAAGCCGCGTCTTGGAGCGTGCCGTAGTCGTGCCCCCTCCCCACCTATGCCCATGGTATTTTCAATGCGTAATTATGTACGCGTGGCACGGATTTCGCCGTTAGGCTGGGACCGGGGTAGGGGGCACATTGCTAGATGAGCTCGAAACGTGCCAGGCGGTCCAGTTGCCGATTACTCTGGGCGCGCTTGAAGGTGTCCGGGTCCTTAATAGCCGAACTAGTGGATTGCCTTAAGAGGCTGCTTTGCACTTCAGGTGCGAGGGCCGCAGTGTGCTCCTTCGTTCGGAGAGAGCGCTCTGTGTTTCCATTAACTGTAATGACCCCCCGAGGTCCTGGCATCTTGAGCTTGAGGTATGCATAATGCGGTACCGCATTGAATCTCGCAAATGCGGTTCGCCCGAGCAGTGCATGATAACTACTACGGAATGGGACTATATCGAAGATTAACTCTTCGCTTCGGAAGTTATCCGGGGATCCGAAGACCACCTCCAGTGTGACTGAGCATGTGCAATGGGCCTCTACACCTGGTATGACGCCTTTAAAGGTCGTTTTTGTGGGTTTGATCCTTGAGGGGTCTATACCCATTTTGCGCACTGTGTCCTGATAAAGCAGGTTTAGGCTGTTGCCGCCATCCATATACTCGGGTGAGGTGAAATCCGTCAATGATTGGGTCTAGGACCAGTGCAGCGAATCCTCCATGACGGATACTAGTGGGGTGGTCTCTGCGACCGAAGGTGATCGGATAGGAGGACCATGGGTTGAACTTTGGGGCGACTGGCTCCAACGCATATACGTCCCTGAGCGCCCGCTTCCGCTCCCTCTTGGGGATGTGGGTTGCATATATCATGTTCACCGTCCGCACTTGTGGGAGGAGCCTCTTCTGTCCTCCGGTTTTCGGCTGCCGGGGCTCCTCCTCGTCATCGCTATGTGGCCCCTTATCTTTGTTTTCGGCATTTAACTTGCCGGTCTGCTTGAACACCCAACAATCCCTGTTGGTGTGGTTGGCTGGCTTGTCGGGGGTGCCATGTATTTGACACGAGCGATCGAGTATACGGTCCAAACTGGACGGGCCCGGAGTGCTTCTTTTGAATGGATTTTTCCACTGACCGGGTTTAGAGCCTTTGAATCCGGCATTAACTGTCGTATCCTCGGTATTGTCACTGTTAATGCGGTGCTTATGTTTGTTGCGACGTGACCTACCGTTGCCGTCATTGGTATCCGAAGTACCATGTTTCTTTGATATGTTATTGCTGCGAGCCAACCAGCTGTCCTCTCCCACAGAAAAGCAGGACATGAGTGTCGTGAGGGCTGCCATAGATTTTGGCTTTTCCTGGCCAAGGTGCCGGGCGAGCCATTCGTCGCGGATGTTGTGCTTAAAAGCTGCTTGGGCCTCTACATCCGGACAGTCGACGATTTGATTTTTCTTTGTTAGGAACCGTGTCCAGAATTGCCTGGCCGATTCCTCTGGCTGCTGAATTATATGGCTCAAGTCATCGGCATTTGGCGGTTGCACATAAGTGCCCTGGAAGTTGTCAAGAAATGCGGCTTCCAGATCCTCCCAACAGCCGATGGACTCTGCTGGCAAGCTATTGAGCCAATGCTGAGCTGGTCCTTTGAGTTTGAGTGGGAGGTATTTAATGGCGTGTAGATCATCACTGCGGCCCATGTGGATATGCAGGAGGAAGTCCTCGATCCATACCGCAGGATCTATTGTGTCATTGTATGATTCTATATTTACGGGTTTGAAACCCTCTGGGATTTGATGATCCATTACTTCGTATGTGAAGCATAAGGGGTGTGCGGCGCCTCTGTACTGGGCTATATCGCGAGCAGCTCCAATGAGTCTTGCCCGCTGTGTTCGGCCCGGCCGGATTTACTTTTACTGTATCCGGCGTGACGATTATCGTCTCGCGTAGTGGCGCGCCCTCGTGATCCATAGATTGATCTTGCATGTTTTGCTTTGTCCTCCAATACGTCTCGCAGGTCTGGCGTATTTCCCCATGCCTTTTTATTTGAATGGCGTCGGGGTGCAGGCTGAGCTTTTGGCTGGAATGCCTCACTATCGCGGCCACGAGTTGGCCGATCAGCCGCGTCATACGCTTCCTCCTCCAGTCGGGGTAGCAGCCTGCATTTTGGGTAACTCTTGGAGGGGCATTCGAGTTTACATTCCTCGGCCGCAAGGACTTCAGTCCATCTGTCAACTAGCAAATCTTGATCAGCTTGAAGTTGCTGCTCCTTTTTCTTAAGGCTATTTGCCGTGGCTATAAGCCGGCGCTTGAAGCGCTCTTGTTCGACGGGATCCTCTGGCACAACGAATTCGTCATTGTCGAGGCTTGCCTCATCTTCGGAGGGAGGCATGTAATTATCATCCTCCGCCTCTCTGTCTGCCGCTCTCTCTGGAGGGTTGGCTTCTCCATCCTCCTGCCCTAAATCGTGCTGGAGGGGATTGTTGCCGTCCTGGGCACTGTCTGGACTGTTGTTATCTCCCGTGCCAGTATCACCACTCTTGCTTTGGCGGGACTTAGAACGGCGCCGCTGACGTCGGTGCTTGGGTTGCTTCTTGGAGGGGTCATCCTCCGCTGTCTCGTCGTCATTGCCTTCTTTGGGTGTGTCCACCATGTATATATCGTATGATGAGGTGGTTGTCCAGTGCCCTGTAGGCAGTGGTTCCTCTTCGTCTCCCGCATCGTCGTCCATACCGTCGATGTCTTCGGAGTTGAAGTTGAGAATGTCAGTTAAGTCATCGACAGTGGCTACTAAGTGGGTGGTGGGTGGGCGGCGAATTTCTTCGTCATCCACATCCCAATCCTGCCGGACATAGTTCGACAGGGATTCTCCTGACAAGGAGAGAGACCTTAATGAGTTCAATATGTCACCAAAGGGCGAGTGCTGGAAAACATCCGCGGAGGTCAACTCCATGATCGACGCCCAATCGGATTCGATAGGAACGAGCGCAGGCGGTTCGGAGTCTGTGGCCGGAGAAGGGTCCGGCAGTTTGACAACACGACTCTCGTGCGGGGTAAGGTCGATGTTCGGCTCGATCGCCGCTGAGGATGAGGCCTCCATGGTGGGGTCTATCCACCCATCCATGGATGTCGGCGTTCTGGGAACGGGGGTCCCCAGACTTGCCTGCCTGCGGCCTGTGGCTCAAAGGGGGGCCCAGCACGGCCCATCTTCATCAACACAGACCCAAGACCCTCGCGAGGGGCCAAGCCTCGCGGGGCGGACGACACGGAGCTTCCTCAGGCACGGCTTCACCAGGCTGGCTCGCGAGGAGGCGGAGAGATCAAGGCGGGGTACCTCACGAGGTGCCCGTGACGCAAGCCATGACGACCAAGGGCGCCAGGCGGGCACCAGCCCGCGAAGTGTCCTCCGTGTCCTCCTTTCCCCTTTGGTGCAAAGGGGGCAAGCGCAGCCGCGGAGTACCGAGGCATCGGGCAAAGGTTGCCGTTTCGGTGCAACAAGACCAAGACCAGGAGGACCGCAAGATTGAGGTCATCGTGGAGCCCAAGACGGCGTCACCACCATAGCTTTATGCAGGCGAGGACCAACTTTAGTCAGGATAAGTGTACTAGATGTTCCCCTTCAAAATGGACAATTGTTGGCGCCCTTCCCACTCAATATGTGGGAAGAGGCCCAGGGCCATTGCCTATAAATAGGACCAGCCACCCACAAGGATCAAGGTTCGGGTTCGAGGTAAAAGGAAGGTTAGAGACAGAGATCTAGGATCGGATCGAAACCAAAGAGAGAGAGGGGTGACTGAACTCCTCCTAGCAGTTCGTCCCCCCCAGCAAAGAGCAGACCCTCGCGAGGCTGTTCTTCCTTGTATTGTTCATCATCATCAGCCCAAGAGGCAATCCACCACACCACACACTGGAGTAGGGTATTACACCACAACGGTGGCCCGAACTAGTATAAACCCTGTGTCTCTTGTGCTGCTCTTTCCTTAGCTTAGATCTTAGCAAGGCGGAGGGGTGCAGGTAGGTAGGAGGCGAAATCTCTGCACGCACCCCAGTGTTCGAACCTCAAGGGTCTGCCGGAACCCGAAATCCGACAGACATTTGGCGCGCCACGTAGGGGTGCGCCGGGATCCACCTTCTATCGCTTCGTGCCCCATCGCGTCGTCATCACCATGTCCGGCGAACAGGCGGGCAACCCAGATCCATGGGCGGCATGGCCCGCCCGTGCAGAGCCGCATGCCTTGGGCGACCCCGTGCCCCAGGCAGCTCGCGGTCCGCAGGGCGCTGCGGGCCGCGGGCGACGCGGACAGGCTTCGACAGCTCTTACACCGCGGCAAGCGCGGTCGGCAGCAAGGGCCTCCAATCACGCCGCGACCACGACACCGTACACCCGCCGGGAACAGGCGAACTCGAGGGCCGCGCTCACGGTGGCCCGAGAGCTGCTGCAGTGCAGGCTGCTGGAGGGCGGCCGCGACGTGCTGCTGGAGCGGGTGGCAGAGCTCCTGGGCTTCGCCGCCTCGGGGGCTCACCCCTTCTGCACCCAGCTCCCATCTCAAGCCCAGGGCGGCCCGCGCGGGGGCTCCGCGCGAGCCCGCGGGCTCCAAGGCTACTCCAACGCCAGCGAAGCTGTCGGCACCGGACCGGCGGCGGCGCTACCCCCAGTCCCGGTCCGCGAAGAAGAAGGACTCGACGCGACCCGCGGCCCAAGTGGACAGCCATGCTACCACCCCACGGTGGGAGCGTCAAGCAGCGCTGCATGGCACGCGGAGCACTACGGCATGGCCTTCGAGATGACGGCGCCGGAAGAATATGTGCCCCTCATGATGGACCAAGGACACCCTTACCAAGGCGAACAAGGCTCGCTCCTCAGCCCGAGCTGGGGGGACGAGGCGCCAGAAGCTGAGCCCTTCCAGGAGCCCCGGGAAGGTCCCACTGGCCACGCTGGAGGCAACGATTATCGGGTACCGCTAATTCCTCAAGGGCAAGCATATGCTAATCATGGATCGCAGGAGGTGCAGGTCGCCACAGTGAGCAGCAGGCCCGCTCCCACAGTCTCCTACCCCTCGGGAGGAGGGCGCAGGTGGCTGTAGGAGAGGGGCCGAGATCCGCCATCACCACCGCGGCGTTCGAAGCAAGGTGTTCTCAGGAGGTAGGCCCTCTGTTGGGGAGGTGCCTCAGGGCCTGCCCCTGGTGGAGGACCCATGGTCGTCGGGGGAACCGCTGGCGACCGCTCTACCCCATCGGCGGCGTCCTGGTTTTCGGTCGTCGTTGATGGCACTAGAGTGTGGTGCAAGGCGGGGCCCTCGTCTGGCGATATGAAGCAAGGCCGGTTCCTGTGAAGAAGGCCCAGTGCCTGTGAAGCTCGCCGCCCCGTGACACTCTCACATAATAATGAGTGGGGCTGTACACGCCCCGGAGTCTCAGGGGTGTCGGCCTCAGGCCTTGGGGCTCCCTCCCACGCCCAGTGGCAACACTTAGCTCCGTGCTGGTGAGAAGACGTCCAAGACTAGATTAGGTGCCGGACGCGGCCTTTTGTCTGCTTTCGTTGCTTTTCCCTTTGGTTGTCGCTTTCCCCCGCTGGATTCAAGTTGGATTCGAATTTGAGATTTGCGTGTGTTCGGGGAAGGGGTGCTTAGTCTCGTTCGAGCAATTCCTCGCGTTTTGGTTACCACTTCGCCTCAGCTGCCTCCCCTCGTGAGCCCCTCGCGAGCCAGGTCAGGCCTAGCTTGCGCGCAGCCCAGACTACCGCCGCCATGTCCTCTCAGGCGGGTGTTTTACTGTAGGTCCTACGGATTCAATCAGGGAACACTCAGAACACCACAGCCTCCCACAACACCAACGAATGTCAAGAGCTCCGAGCCGTGCGAGAAGGAAGGATCGGCCGTCGCCCCGACCGCGGTGACCGGGGCTACGGTCGAGGAGGAGGAAGGAACGCAGGACGCTGGGAAGACCGTCGTCCGCACCAAGGGTGGCGCGATCAACCTCGCGAGGATCGCTGGCAAGATCCGCCTCGCGAGGGAGACTAGAGGGATCAGCCTCGCGAGGATCGCCCGCAAGGCAGCGCAGGCCTTCCTCCGCTGCCGCCGCAGCCAAGGAGGAACGAGGACCGCCACCAGGACAAGGGGGTTGGGGGCTTCTAGGAGCCGCACGCGATCGCCTGCATCCTGGGCGGGGCTCAAGCCCCAGCCTCTCAACGCATCTTCAAGCAGTTCGCCCGCGAAGTGAATGCAGTCCTTCCCAAGCTCGAAGCCACGCGCCCTCTCAGGTGGTCGGCGTGCGCCATCACGTTCAGCTCAGCAGATCAGCTCAAGTGTGCGGCTATAGCCGGAGTCCTCCCGATGCTTTGTTCCCCAATCATCAGCAATGTGGTGCTCACCAGGACCCTCATCGATAGCGGGGCAGGGCTCAACGTCCTGTCCGTGGAAACATTCAACAATCTCCAAGTGCCCTACAGCCAGCTTCAGCCAACCAAGCCTTTCTCTGGAGTCACCGACGGCTCCACGGTCCCGATTGGGCAGGTCCGCCTCCCTGTCACCTTCGGGGCACACGACAACTACCGCACCGAGCTCATCGACTTCGACGTCGCTCACATTCGCCTGCCGTACAACACCATCCTTGGGTACCCAGCGCTGACCAAGTTCATGGCCGTAACTCACCACGGCTACAACGTCCTCAAGATGCCAGGAAGTGGCGGAGTCATCATGGTGCCCTGTGAAGAGAAGGACGCAGTGTGTTCCCTGGAGCGAGCCTTTCGGGCCGCGTCACTGGAAGACCCGGATCGCGGAAGCAGGAGGCTTCTCGAGACCGCCCCCAAGAAGAAGACATCGTCCGGCCCGGCCCCTCAGGAGGCAGGCCCCTCTGGGCCCGCGCCTGCCCAGGGGGAACCTCCTTCCATCGCATAGGAAAGCGCGCCCGGCGCCCTCCTCAGGCAGGGCTCGGGGGCTCTCCCCTGGAGGGCCACCGACCTGGCTAGGGTCACGAGGGAGGCGCTTGGGCACCACATGGAGGCATGTTTCGAAGCACGTTTCCCTCAAGAAGGAGTAAGGCAAGGAGAGCCAGACCCTCAGGAGTTCGTCAGCAAGGCCATTCAGGAGCTACAGGAGTCAAGAGTCATGAAAGGCGGCCGCCGCCTACCAGCAGTGGCTCCCCATCCAGGTGAGGATGGTGGGCTGCGCGTCTGCATCGACATACCAGGGCTCAACCGAGTCGCCTCTCTGGAGCGCCTCTGGCCCTCGCGAGTGGGGCGCTGCGGAGGTCCACCCCACAGCTACGTTCGCATGCCTTACGGCTTACCGAACGCGGCTGCCACGTACCAGCTCCTCATGAGGGGCATCATGGAGGCACAAGAGGCCAGGCGTTCCGCAGCCCTGGCGGAGATGGAGATGGTCCGCGAGGAGCCACCAGCGCCTCGGGAGCCTCCCGAGGCCCCTAGGCCTGGGGGCTCGTGAGGGTCGGCTTCCGCAGCCCACCGAGTCTGCTACACCAACAGTCCTTCATCCTCAACATCATCAGGTGACATCTTACAAGTTTCATTTCCAGCTCGGAGCGCCCCCCCAGGGCTGCATTATTCCCAGGCCGCGTGGGTCCGTCCCTGCGGCATGTATCCCTTTTATTTCATGTTGTTAGCTTACCTTGTTGGGGGCGCCCCTCGGGATGCATCATCCCCAAGTCGCTCGGGCCTGACCCAGTGATGTTCGCCTTCCCAGCATCTATTTGAATGAATCCACTCCTTCGCGGCTAATGTGTTTGACCTAGTTGCCTGCTCAACTGACGCCAACTGACGGAACTGCTCCCAAACGGCACGACGCTTGCGCATGGGTCCGTCCCTGCAACGCCGACAAACCTGAATGGCTAAGCTCTGGTCGCGGCAGCCCCGCATGGCACCACCTCGTCAAGCCTTCAGTGCCTCATCGCCCCTCGGAAGCAACCAACGGCTGACTGTCAATTGTCATGGCAACCCCTCGTTCTATCTATGATGGGTTTACAGGATCTCCTAAAGGAGCCGCGTCAGGCAAGGCCCTTGCGGTGTCTCCTTCACTCTCATCCGCGTGAACCGCTTGCACGTTAAAGGGGGGGTGCCTGAGCATCGCGACTCAGGGCTCCTACTGGCTCTCCAGCCCTCACCCTCTAGCCTTGTCCACGGCATCGCGACCTGGCATACCAGCGACGGCTGAGACTCGCTCGAGGGCCAGGACCCGAGGACGTAGAGCAGAAAGGGGAGCAAAGGCGGGAGGGGAGGGACACGCGAGGACCTCGCCGAGCAGCCTCATGCCTGCCGATGCACGGACCCGGCGACACACCAGTGAGCGACCCCTGATTCTTGAGATAAGTCACCACCCGGAAGCGCCAGCTACCGTGGCACCATCCCCGCACCTAATGCAATCCCGTGTTAGCAACGCCGCTCTCCTTTCTCACCGAACGACGGCTGCTTGAGCGCCAAAGGGGACCTCCTGAGCATCGCGACTCAGGGGCTCTTACCGGACTCCGGGTCGCTCACCTCCTGGCCTTGAGCACGGCATCGCAACCTGGCATACCAGCGACGGCTGAAGCCGGCTTGGGACTGGGACCTGTCGGCGCAGAGCACCAAGCCCTTGTGAGGTTCGAAAGGGAGAACTGAGCTAAGACGGAATGAGCAACTCGCACAATTCTACGACAAGGGTTATATTAACAAAACAGGATCACAGGCACCTTACAAGCCCCCACGGGACGCGTCTTTGATTCCTAGCAGGGAACAGATCCTAAAAGGACGCTAACTACGCGCGCCCCTGCAAAAGACGCCATCATCAACAGTGGGCCGTCAAGCACCGGTGCCAACCCCATCCAAATCAGAGGCGGCGACGGCCTGACGAGCCCGCCCTGCTCCAGGAGCGGCGCCGGCTCGGGGGCTCGTAGCTGTCGTCGCTCATCTCCGGAGTCCCGAAGAGCTCGCCGGAGTCGCTTGAACCTCCGCCGCCTCCGCCGCCTGAGGATCCGCCAAGGGAGCGGTCGGCGGGCCCAGTCCTCGCCGCAGCAGGGTCTCGGCCACCTCTCCCGGGGCAGCACTCCAGCCGACGCCCGTTCGCGTCGAAGACCTTGAAGAACATCATCGAAGCACCATCGTACTCCAAGTGGATCGTGAAGGCGCCGCTTGTCCTGCAAACCCGGGCGACTTCGCTCCAGCCTCGAGTCATGAAGACCTCGCCCGAGGTGACGACCGCAACCTCTGCCTCGGTCGTGAGGGTGCTGCAATCGGTGTGCTACAGCCAAAGCTCCAGGAGTTCTCCCTGCGAGATGATGGAGGCGAAGAAGGGAGGAAGGCGAATCCAAGACTGAGGAGGCATGGCGGCGTGGAGCACGAACTCTCGGGAGGAGCCCTCGGTGTGGACCCCAGGGGGGACGACCCACACCGTCGTGACCCGTCGGCGCCGACGGCGGCGCCGCCCGTGGCGATCAGCATCAACTCCTTCAGGGCCCTCGATGTGAGCATACAAGGGAAGCGGGAACCCCGGCGGTGCCCGCTCGCACCAGGGCCTCGACACCACCTGATAGGCCCCCTCGTCCGGGCCCTGGAGGGCGAGCCATTTCTTCGGCGGGAGCGGGTCTAGTTCCTCTCGGGGAGCCTTTCCCTTCTCTGCCGTCGAGAACCGGCGGATCAGAGCCATCGCAGCAAGACGGAGCAAGGACCAGGAAGAAGGAGAAGCAAGAAGGGATGGAATAGAAGGGCGCGCGCCGTTCCGTACTTATGGCCGGCGAAGGCCAACCGCCGACCTCCACGACCGCAGGTAATCATGACCCGCTTTGCATGCAGGGGCTTGTCCAATCCGTGCAGTCGCCGAGGCGCCATGGGGAAGTGGAGACGCCCACGTCCAATCAACCGCCATGCAGCGCCCAAGACCGCAGGCTGTTAGGGCCCGCGGCGCTTCGCTCTTGCCCTTCCGCATCCCTGCACGGCCAAGTTCGGGCGCGCCTTGGGCCCGGGGGCTACTGTCGGCGTTCTGGGAACGGGGGTCCCCATACTTGCATGCCTGCGGCCTGCGGCGTGGCTCAAAGGGGGGCCCAGCATGGCCCATCTTCATCAACACAGACCCAAGACCCTTGCGAGGGGCCAAGCCTCGCGGGGCGGACGACACGGAGCTTCCTTAGGCACGGCTTCACCAGGATGGCTCGCGAGGAGGCAGAGAGATCAATGCGGGGTACCTCACGAGGTGCCCATGACGCAAGCCATGACGACCAAGGGCGCCAGGCGGGCGCCAGCCCGCGCAGTGTCCTCCTTTCCCCTTTGGTGCAAAGGGGGCAAGCGCAGCCGCGGAGTACCGAGGCATCAGGCAAAGGTTGCCGTTTCGGTGCAACAAGACCAAGACCAGGAGGACCGCAAGATGGAGGTCATCGTGGAGCCCAAGACGGCATCACCACCAGAGCTTTGTGCTGGCGAGGACCAACTTTAGTCAGGATAAGTGTACTAGATGTTCCCCTTCAAAATGGCCAATTGTTGGCGCCCTTCCCGCTCAATATTTGGGAAGAGGCCCAGGGCCATTGCCTAATCGGATTCGATAGGAACGAGCGCAGGCGGTTCGGAGTCCGTGGCCGGAGAAGGGTCCGGCAGTTTGACAACACGACTCTCGTGCGGGGTAAGGTCGATGTTCGGCTCGATCGCCGCTGAGGATGAGGCCTCCATGGTGGGGTCTATCCACCCATCCATGGATGTCGGCGTTCTGGGAACGGGGGTCCCCAGACTTGCCTGCCTGTGGCATGGCTCAAAGGGGGGCCCAGCACGGCCCATCTTCATCAACACAGACCCAAGACCCTCGCGAGGGGCCAAGCCTCGCGGGGCGGATGACACAGAGCTTCCTCAGGCACGGCTTCACCAGGCTGGCTCGCGAGGAGGCGGAGAGATCAAGGCGGGGTACCTCACGAGGTGCCCGTGACGCAAGCCATGACGACCAAGGGCGCCAGGCGGGCACCAGCCTGCGCAGTGTCCTCCTTTCCCCTTTGGTGCAAAGGGGGCAAGCGCAGCCGTGGAGTACCGAGGCATCAGGCAAAGGTTGCCGTTTCGGTGCAAGAAGACCAAGACCAGGAGGACCGCAAGATGGAGGTCATCGTGGAGCCTAAGACGGCATCACCACCAGAGCTTTGTGCAGGCGAGGACCAACTTTAGTCAGGATAAGTGTACTAGATGTTCCCCTTCAAAATGGCCAATTGTTGGCGCCCTTCCCACTCAATATTTGGGAAGAGGCCCAGGGCCATTGCCTATAAATAGGACCGGCCACCCACAAGGATCGAGGTTTGGGTTCGAGGTAAAAGGAAGGTTAGAGACAGAGATCTAGGATCAAGGATCGGATCGAAACCAGAGAGAGAGAAGGGTGACTGAACTCCTCCTAGCAGTTCGTCCCCCCCAGCAAAGAGCAGACCCTCGCCAGGCTATTCTTCCTTGTATTGTTCATCATCATCAGCCCAAGAGGCAATCCACCACACCACACACTGGAGTAGGGTATTACACCACAACGGTGGCCCGAACCAGTATAAACCCTGTGTCTCTTGTGTTGCTGTTTCCTTAGCTTAGATCTTAGCGAGGCGGAGGGGTGCAGGTAGGTAGAAGGCGAAATCTCCGCACGCACCCCAGTGTTCGAACCTCAAGGGTCTACCGGAACCCGAAATCTGACAATGGATGACGCAACTAGCTCCGAACTGAGGGTCAGAGCAGCTACCGGTGCGATTTCTCGAACACTGTACAATGGTAGAGCTAAATCGTACTCATCATGACCGCGTGGCGCACAAGGCAGGGGCTCGAATCCGTCAAAGATCAAGTCTCCGCGGATATCGGCCATGTAATTTAAGCTTCCAAACCTGACCTGGTGGCCAGGGGCGTAACTTTCGATCTGCTCCAGATGGCCAAGCGAGTTGGCCCGTAGTGCGAAGCCGCCGAACACAAAGATTTGTCCGGGGAGAAAAATCTCACCCTGGACTACATCATTATCGAATATCGTAGGAGCCATCGAGCCTAACGGCGACGACACAGAGGAACTCTCAATGAAAGCACCAATGTCGGTGTCAAAACCAGCGGTCTCGGGTAGGGGGTCCTGAACTGTGCGTCTAAGGAGGATGGTAACAGGAGGCAGGGGACACGATGTTTTACCCAGGTTCGGGCCCTCTTGATGGAGGTAAAACTCTACGTTCTGCTTGATTTATTCTTGATGATATGAGTATTACAAGAGTTGATCTACCACGAGATCGAAGATGCTAAACCCTAGAAGCTACCCTATGGTATGATTGTATGTTGTCCTACAGACTAAAACCCTCCGGTTTATATAGACACCGGAGAGGGCTAGGGTTACACAAGGTCGGTTACAAAGGAGGAGATATCCATATTTGTACTACCTAGCTTGCCTTCCACGCCAAGTAGAGTCCCATCCGGACACGAGACGAAGTCTTCAATCTTGTATCTTCATAGTCCAACAGTCTGGCCAAAGGATATAGTCCAGCTGTCCGGAGACCCCTAATCCCAGACTCCCTCAGCTGGTGATGCCAAAGTCACCGGAGTATGTGGATGAAGAAATAGCCAAGTCCCTGGTCTAGCCGAGGTGACGGAGCAGGCCGGTGAGGAGTTGTTGTAGCTGCCATGTCAGCCGAGGTGTTGAAGTAGTTCGGTGTGATGGACATTGGCTCGAAGAAGCAAAAGTGCGGCCATGCCGACCCAGGTCGTAACTTGTGACGCGGCCAATGCTGGTCTGATGAAGTGACCATGAGGCGATGCCAGTGTGCCTGCTCCGTGTAATCCGTAGGGCGGCGATGTTGGTGATTATTTATCCTTGGCGATTACAAACTCTTATTCGGCTCGCCGAGGGGAGGATCCAAAGAAGTTGAGCTCGGCTAAAAAAGCGACGACATGTCTAGCGCAGGTCGGCAGTCATGGAGCTATATTGTCGGATTGGTTTGACACCTGCGTGATGGCGAAGATTACCTCAGAGGAGGATTAAAATTTTATGGGCGCGTGTTAAAAACAACGCACAATACCTTAGAAGAAAATTCTTTTTTAAAAAGTTTGTCAAATATCACGTTCATAAAGAAACATGAATTCGGGTTGGATCCGTATTTGCGCAGAAAATAGATCTGAAAAGTGACGCACTAATCGGAAGGTTCCTGGAGTTTGGACAGTTGGATCGAGCTGAAATTTTGAGGGGTAGTAGATATGGAATTCCACAGAAGATGGACGGTTGGATCTTCCAAAGGACTTACGAGCTGGGCTCTGGAGACCACGCCCTAAACTTGTCCAGATTCCCGTCTGGATTTGACAGGGCTCCGGTATATCGTAGATTGTCAGAGATTCCTCCATCGGAACTCGACAAAATTTTCCAGGGTTGTTGCAGACTCGATTCCACACAATTTCACCAACGCGGTCATTAAAACGACACTCGAGGAGGCGGTGGCGGCGGACACACGTTCGCTGTCCAGAAAAACAGCACGGTCGCCCGAGGGCAATGTTGACGTTGAGCCCCCGAGCTCCATGGACGATTCCTCCATGATCTTGATAGAGATTGGAGTTGGTGTTGATAAAGGCCCTCGTCCGAACATGACGATCGGAGGCAGGGCACAGTCCTCGGTCAAGCCAAGGTGGCCAGTTGAGCCGGTGACGTAGATGTCAACGTCGTAGTCAATCTGCAGACGAGCCATCAATCCTTTTGCCGATCACACAGCGGAACTCTCAATGAAAGCACCAATGTCGGTGTAAAAACCGGTGGATCTCGGGTAGGGGGTCCCAAACTGTGCGTCTAAGGAGGATGGTAACAGGAGGCGGGGGACAAGATGTTTACCCAGGTTCGGGCCCTCTCAATGGAGGTAATACCCTACTTCCTGCTTGATTGATCTTGATGATATGAGTATTACAAGAGTTGATCTACCACGAGATCGTAGAGGCTAAACCCTAGAAGCTAGCCTATGGTATGATTGTTTGTATATCTATCGACTAGCCTGGCCCTGGTTTATATAATGCACCAGAGGCCTAGGATAACAAGAGTCCTGGCCAAATACGCCGGTGGGGGAGGAGTCCTTGTCTTGACCACCAAGTCTTGTGGAATCTTCCTTGTATGCGGCACCTGTCCGAACTGGCCCATGAGTATACGGCCATGGGGGTCCTCGGCCCAATCTAACTGACCGGGAGACGATGTGGTGAGTACCCCCTAGTCCAGGACACCGTCAGTTACATAGAGTCGGTTACAATGGAGGAGATCTACATATCCGTATTGCCTAGCTTGCCTTCCACGCCAAGGAGAGTCCCATCCGGACACGGGACAAAGTCTTCAATCTTGTATCTTCATAGTCCAACAGTCCGGCCAAAGGATATAGTCCGGCTATCCGGAGAACCTCTAATCCAGGACTCCCTCAGTAGCCGCTGAACCAGGCTTCAATGACGATGAGTCCGGCGCGCAGTATTGTCTTCGGCATTGCAAGGCGGGTTCCTCCTCCGAATACTCCATAGAAGATTTTGGACCCTAGGATAGTGTCTGGCCCTGCAAAATAATTTCCACATACCACCGTAGAGAGAATAATATTCCCACAAGTCTAATCTGCTGACGTGTTTTGACAGCACGACGTTACGTCATGGCCCGGTCATTATTCTAACTGTTTTTCTAAACCAGGATTGCACATATCACGAGGCGGTTTTCTTGACACGTGTTGTCGAAGCAGAGATTGGGTGCCCCTTATTACGGGATTCTCATCAATCCGGACATGGGTAACCCACTCGTGCCCATTGGTATGACTCGTTGATTTTAGGCGAGTCCAAAACAGCCACGAGGAGGACGCTTAACAGTCACCCTTTTTATAAAGAGGCCAAGACATGTCCCCTTTTCCTCTCGCGCGCAATCGAATCCTTCCCCCACCTCGAGTTCCAACACCCCAGGCTCAGGTCAGGTGCTTTGGACCTTCAACCATGTCCGGATCCAACCTCCAAGGTCGGTGGATGCCTTACTCTGTCACAGAGGAGGACATCAAGAAGTCGAGAGAGGCCAGATATCTGACCGCTGAAATCTCGCATAGGATGCCCGCCCGAGGGCAGGTCATCCCCACTCCCGAACCCAACGAGAGTGTTGTGTTCATCTCTCACTTCCTCCGAGGACTAGGCCTCGCTCTGGACCCCTTTGTTAGGGGGCTCATGTTCTATTACGGGCTGGATTTCCATCATCTGGCCCCGGATTCCCTCCTTCACATCTCGTCATTTATCATCGTATGTGAGGCCTTCCTTCGCATTACCCCTCACTTCGGCTTGTGGCTCAAGACCTTCAATGTGAAGCCGAAGATGATCGAGGGGCGGCACGCAAAGTGCGGAGGTGCCGTAATAAGCAAAAGCGCTGATGCTCCATGGCTAGAGGGTTCCTTCCTAGAGGTGTCCAGTTTGTGGCAGCAGGAGTGGTTTTATATCATAGCTCCCCGGAGTGCCAAGTGGATAGCCGCCCCTGCCTTTCGCTCGGCCCCCCCACCACAACTGACGTCATGGATCAGCGAGGGGCTAAACTGGGGTCTAGTAAAGGATGTGCCGATATTGTAAAGTCGCATCCGAGATCTCATTGAGAGAGGCGTCAACCTGGTCACAGTGATGCAGGTCATGCTAGTTCGCCAGGTCCCACCTTGCAAACATAGACCTCTTCGGTTGTGGGAGTTTAACCCGGAGGGACCGCGAATCATTCATCACTTCCTCGGCATGACGCTCGAGGAGATGTACAAGTTGTTCTTCGGACCACAAATAAAGTGTTCGGACACCACCGAGGATGCGGGTCTGAGCTGTAATCGCCCGGATACCCAAGTAAGTAATCCCATGGCCGAACACACTGTTTCTCTTATTTATCATAACATCATTCTGAAAAGTCGCTCTTTGACCAGGACTGGATAACAGAGGCGAAGATGATCAGGTGTCCGGTGCCCCTTCCCGAGGGCTTGGCCAATCCAGTACTAGACAGAATGCTGGAGCCGGCGCCTTATTAGGCGCCCTCGAAGGAAGATAAAGGGGGGAATAAAGAGGTCGAAAGCGAGCCTCACTCACTACTCGTCCCAACCGGGGGAATGAGTGCCTCCGCGAAGGAGGATAACCAGGGAGAAGAATCTGACATTCCCTCTCCCCGGGGAAGGAAGAGGACCACCTCTGAAGATCCGGAAACAGAGGTTTCCAAACGAGGGAAAAAATCTTCACCAGAGGGTCCTGCCCCGGGGGGTACCCTTGCCGCATAGTGTCCGCAAGGGAATGAGCCCTCTACCGAGCTGTAAGTAATCAAAAAGTACTTAGTAGTGAAAATATTCTACCTTACTTCTGAAGACAATAACCGAAGCTTATATCTTGTAGTTCGGATCGTAACCCTTCTTGACAGAGTTCGTCTTCGGGGGATCTTATTTCGGAGATGATGGAGAGCGAAACACCTCCCCTGCCACCCCGCCTCATGAGGCGGGCGACCCTGAAGTGTCGTCGTGGAGGGTTTCTCCTGATCCGCCAAGGCCAGGGGGTACTCCCTTGGACACCCGGAGTCCTCAGTGTTCGACTCGTAAAGAGAGCGACAGAAAGAGTCTGGAACTGTACAGTGTTTGGTCGGACGCACTGAAGGATTTTCTGGAGCAAGCGGCCATCTCAGAAGCGCATCGTACGCTAATGGGTACGGTAATTGAAAGGATTTCATCCACTGAAAGCGGATTGCATGAAGCTTTTATGAGTCTGCTGAAAGCCTTTGAGGTACGTGAAATAGTGTATGTTTTTGACAGTACCGTACACGTTAGGTGTGCCTTATGCAGATAGTAGTCCCTGAGACTCTGGTTGTCATCGAAAACAGCGGCAAACAAAGGATCATAGTCCCAGGTAATGACCAGACCGCCTTTATGTGCAGGTGGCTGAAGCTCCGGTGTCTAGCTGGACTGATGGGTTTGCCGAGCTAAAGCGGCAACTTGATGCGGCAGATGCCGACATCGTGCTTGTCAACAAGCGGCTTGACGAGGCACAGGGTAAGTGATTTCTCCGGTGATCAACGCATAGTAAGAGGAGCATGATGCCAGTATCTTTAATATGTTGTGACTGCAGATGGAGCTGCCACCGTGGAGACCCTTCGGGCGGAAATTGCCTGAGCCAAGGAGCAAGCCAGAAATAACGATGTGGCCACTCTAAAGGTGGTCGAAGAGCTGACGGCCAAACAGGCCGCACATTGCCAGAGAAAGGAAAGAATGGCCAAGATGGCCGTTGAGTTGAAAGATGCCGCCGATCGTTACTGGCTTCTTGAAGAAGAAAACCGTGCGAAGCCGACGGACCTGGAGAAGGCCATGGTAGCATCCAAGGAAGCTCGTTGCAAAATACGAGCGGCGAAGGAGGAGCTGGATC